>NC_143564.1:25267840-25570454 GCF_054136105.1 Typopeltis vanoorti | reverse complement strand
AAATGAAGATAATCTAGGACATCAATAATGTGAGAAGAATTTGATAAAGCTCTCCGAAATGAGTAAGGGAACAAGTCCAGGTGTAGACAATATTCCTATTTAACTGCTACAAAATCTAGGTGATGAGACAAAAACCTTACTCTCTCAATTAATATCCCAAATCTATATTAGAGGAGAAATACCAAAGGAGTTTATGAAATCAACCATTATACCAATACCAAAAAAGAATAATGCAAACAAATGCAGCCAATTTAGAACAATAGCTTTAATCCCACATGTTAGCAAAATTCTGCTAAAAATTATTCAAAACAGAATTTATTCAAAAATAGATTGTCTATTGGATGAAGACCAATTTGGATTCAGAAAGAATAAAGGAACAAGAGAGGCAATACTCTGTTTAAGAACAATAATAGAGAGAAGATTAGACCTTAGTCAAAATACTTACATTTGCTTCCTTGATTTAGAGAAAGCATTTGATAAAGTAAACCAGCAAATACTCCTAAATTGTCTAACTAATATCGGCATAGATTTGAGGGATAGGAAAATAATTTATCAAATTTACAAAAATCAAAATGGACAGATTAAAATCAATGATAAGGAGAAAATAATAAATATAAGGAGTGGAGTAAGACAAGGATGTATACTTTCACCACTTTTATTTAATTTATATATTGAAAAGGCCATTCAGGAAACTAAAGATAAAATAAATAGTGGCATAAAGATAAATGGTGAGCAAGTCATGCGTATGAGATTTGCTGATGACATAGCCCTTGTAGCAGAAAACAGAAGAACATTAAAAACAATGCTAGAATTACTAAATAATAACCTTGAAAAATATAAAATGAAAATCAACACAGATAAGACTAAAATCTTTGTTACCGGCAAAATCCCTATCAATATAGAGCATATGGACATCAGCGGGAAACAAATAAATCAAGTGAAAAGCTTTAAATATTTAGGAAGCCTAATAACAGAAGATGGCAGAACAAGAGAAGACATAAGATCAAGAATAAACAATGCAAAAGCCCAATTCTCTAAGATGAAAAGCATTTTAACAGGAAACCTACAATTGAAAAAAAAAAATTAGTAAAGACATTGATATAGAGTTGCACTGTATGGATGTGAAACCTGGATTCTAGGCATAGAAGATATAAGAAGATTGGAGGCTTTCGAAATGTGGTGCTGGCGTTACATGAACAAAATAAAATGGACAGAAAAAAAATCAAACGAACAAGTCCTGAGAGAGATAAATGAAACAAGAACTCTAATTAAATCGATCAAAATTATAGGGGATAAGTGGTTTGGACATATACTTCGACATGATGGCCTTGTGAAAAGAATAACTGAAGGCAAAATAGAGGGGAAAAGAAGAAGAGGCAGACTAAGGAAAAGCTTTCTTGACCAAGTCAAAGACAGCATGGGTTTGAGGAGTTACCAGGAGGTTAAGAAGAAACCAATGACAGAGCAGACTGGAGGAAATTGCTGCTGAGCTACCAGTCCCAAGACTGATGCAACTGATGATGATGATGATGATGATGGTATTCTAAAGTAACAGTAATTTGGCCAACTATTAAAACTACTGACCTGACCTCTGGTGAAAAATAAATAAATAAATAAAAACTTACTACATCAAAGCTAGAGTCTTGTTATTATTATCTGTTTGGTTACAGATCATTAAGAAATATATAAAGCTAGAGATGAACATGCTTTCACATAATTACTCACATAAATACAAACAAAACAGTGTAGATGGTGGCCAATAAGAACTGAAATTATTGCTTAGGGTCCTATTAATGTATTGCTAATAATTTATAATTCTTAGCAATACATGTTTAAGAGCTTGTTCATTAGAGCAAATTGTTATAGCTGTGTGTTTTGATGGTGTTGATGACTCCAAGTTTTTGTGAAGGGTGGTGATAGGCGTTAGCATGTGTATATATTGACTGGTATCTTAGGCTTGCAGTAGACAGTGAAAGATAGACTGCCTGAAGGAAGACGTGTTGTGATCAGTGTATCCAGGAAAGGAAGCGAGCTTTCATTTTCAATTTCAATAGTAAATTCTATGCACTCACGTTGTTTGTTCAGGTGTTTAAGGTTTGGCAGCAATGTGGCCAGATAACAAAAACAATGTCAACATATCCAAGCCAAACTGTAGGTTTTAAAGTAAAGGAATCTAGAGCATATTGCTCAAAAGCTTCCATATAAAAGTTCGCAGTCAGGCAGGGATATAATGGTGAGCCCATGACTGTACCTTCTTTTTGTGGGTAAAAATTATTTTGCCACATAAAGTAACTGGGACATAGTACTTGGTCAGAGAGCGAGAGAGCCTTTATATCTGACAGAAATTTGTTCTGTAAGACAAGAACTGTGTCACTGATTGGGACATTTGTGAGAAGGGCAGAAACGTTAAAACTGACTAATTAATCATCTTTGCTGAGTGTTATATTTTTAATTTTGTTTATAAAGTGTTGTGTGTTCTGTTCTGTTTTGTTCTAATTCATGTGAGTAATTATGTGAGAGCATGTTGCTCTCTAGCTTAATATATCTTTTAATGATTTATAACCAAATAAATAATAATAATAACAGGACTCTAGCTTTGATGCAGTAAGGTTTTTTTTTTCTACCAGAGGTCTGGCTAGTAGTTTTAAATGCTAACCAAATTACTGTGACTTTAGTATACCATGTAGATGGCAATGTAGTTAGTTTCTTTGTATATATGTGTATACTCCAGATGATGACCTTGATATGAAGGTCGAAACATCGAGTGATGTTTTTTTTTTTTTTTTTACTAATGAATGGTGATCACCGTGTAATCATGAAGGAAAGGATGCTATTCATCCATTTCACTCTGCTTGATTTATCCTCCTGACTGTCTTTTTTTTTTTTTTTGTATTATAGTGATCCCATACATAGGTCGAGGGACCTATAAGCACATCAGTGCCATGTGTGGTTTGCAGGTAAAGACTAAGACAGAAGTTTATTGACTTTTTTCTTTCTTTCTTTTTTTTTTTTTTTTTTTGAAGAGTTGCAGGTTGTAGTTAATTGAGAATACTTCTTGCAGAAGGCTGTTCCAGAGGGTGGAGGTAGATAAAATAAATGAGGAAGAGGAGGAGGTTAATGTGTTTGCAGCTGTAGGTGATGGGTAGTTAAGTTGATGCTCTCATATTAACATGTGTGGAACAGAAATTGGAGGAATAATGATGGTTGCCACTTCAGTGGAGGAGTAACCATTGAAGTACCTGTAGAATAGGCACAGTGCTTAAACATTGCATCTGTGATGTAGAGGTTGAAGTGAATCCATGAGAGAATGAGGAGAGAGAGAGAGAGAGAGCGAGATATCATCAGTGAACTTAATTTGTTTTCTCTGGATGGTGTCAAGAATTTTTAGAGAAGTTTCATGTGCACTACCCCCAGGCATGTGAGTAGTATTCTAAGGATTGGCATATTTGGGATTTATATAAAATTAAGAGCTGGTTGGGTATAAAATAGCATTTTGAATGAAAGAGGCTCTAGTTTTTTTTTGATGCTGAGGAAACTATTGATCATCAATGGCAATATCATATTAAAAATGAGGATATTAGGAAAGAACTGGACATTGTCAGCATCCAGGAATGTGTTAGCAGAGCTAATCTCAGGTGGTATGGTCATTTAAATAGAACGGGAGAGGAAAGATTAGCAAAACAAGTGTTCTCTGCCAGGTTGGCAGGAAAACGACCCAGAGGAAGACCAAGATATAGGTGGATTGATACGGTACAAAGTGCCTTAGATGATAGAAATATAAGATCTGATAATGTTGGAGGCTTGACAAGTAACAGACTGATTTGGAGGAAAATTGTAGATAGGAAGTTAGTAATGATGTAATTTTTTCATGTAGTACTGTCATATCCTGTACACCCCTTGAGGGTACATGGCAGGAATTTGATGATGATGATGATGATGGAAACTATTGATGTAATGTGTTAATGCCAGGAGAGACTGGAGGTAAGTGTAAGTTCACACAGAGAGAGATCTGATCATGTCTGGTGATTTGTGTCTTACCGAAGGACAAGTGAGCTGAGGACAAGTGAGGACGTAAGGACAAGTGAGCTGAGGTCTTTTTGAGAGAAGAGGCAAGACTGTGTTTTGGTGACAATCTGAAGGTAAACAGATTGCTCTCGCTCAGTTGAAGGATAGTATGTAGATCAGTGTTTAATGCACTAGTTGTAGAGGATCATGATGCCTGGAATGTCTGTGTGCTTCATGATTTATCAAATGAGTAGGATGAATAGAGAGTACTATCATCTGCAAAGTTATGAACAGGATTTGTGATGTTGAAGAGTACATCATTTATGTATAGGAGAAAGAGAGTAGGTGGTAAGACAGATCCCCAAGGGTACTCCTATGTTGGTGGTGAAACTTGAAGGGGAGAAGGCCCTCTACCATGACACATAGTGAACAACCAGAGAGAAAGCTGGCAATCAAATTACAGAGGGTAGTGGGTAGACCAAAGGTTGGCAATTTATTTTGCAGGCCTCAATGCCAGACATCGTCAAAAGTTCCAGAAATGTTGTACATGACAGCATAGGTTTCACCGAACCTATCCATAGCATGTTTTTATGGTGCGTGATATAAGCTAGGTCAGCTTTGGATCTTGAATGTCAGAATCCATACTGGTGATTGCTAATTAAGTGGTAGGCCTCCATGTAGTGGAGAAGTTAGCTATTGAAGAATTTTTCATTATTTTGGAGAGGACTGAGGTGATGGCAATTGGTCAATAGTTTGACAGTAGACTTCTTTCTCCTTTTTTTTTTTTTTTGGAATAGGCTGGATATGTGTTGTTTCCACACAATGGTATAAGTGTCTGCTACATATAACAGATTGTAGTGATGATACAGTACAGGTTGTTAACTCTGGAGTGCATTGTTGGAGAACAACTGGAACAATATACTCAGAACTAGAAGACTTCTTAATGTCCAAGATATTTAGTAACTTTCTGATGTCTTTTTGTTAAAAAACTACAGGAGGCATGTAGTGCTTGGATTCTGGTATGGTAGGATGTAATTTCCCTTTGTCGTCTAAGCTTGAATTCGAGGAAAAGGGTGATGTTATGAAGTGATCTTATCTTTTATCTTTATTTCTCTAATCCTGATGACATCACTGCCATCAGGATGAGAGAGAGGTGGAACTTGCATCCAATGGCCTTGGCAATGGACCAGAGGGCACAGCTCCCATTTGGAGAGGAGGAAAGTTTTCTGAATGGAAGAATACCATTGTCAGACATGGGAGTAGAAATGCTGTTTGTAGTGCCAGAGAATGCAAGATGGTATGTCTGATATTAATTCCCTCAAACACTCCTTTATCACCTCCCATGCACTATCAACATCCAACCCTTGCAGTTTTTCCAGGCAATCTTCCAAGTTTATCATACTCACTAGCCCTATAATTCTACTTAACTGCAAATTCTACACATTTATCCCTCTCCCAGATCGTGATAACTCTCACCAATTTCTGGCCATGTAGTCATCTTGGTTAAAGACATTTCCTCTGATGCCATTATGTAATGCATTTCATCACATTCTGTCTCAGGTAATTATTCCTTACTAACTGCATAAATTCTATTTCCTTTCCTATGTGTCCATTCCTCCTTCCAATCCATATTCCCATAGATGAAGTTCCCCATAATAATTACTCTTCCTCCACTCTTTGAGCTTATTTGCCAATGCATACTATCCATATCATCCTTCATATTCCTTGGTCTATAGCAGCAACCAACTATGTTTTGACCTATTCACCTCTCTCACACACACATACACACATCTTACATGGCTTCAAATGCACTATTTTCTACTGACTATATCACCTTGTCTCACCAATGCCAATAAATTTTAGCCAACAACTACTAACCAATGTCGCAAACTCCTCTCACTTGTTCTGAATGCTCCTATCATTAGTGTACATAAAATGCAATAACTCCCTAGGCTTACTATCATTATGCTTTACACTAACTATCTCATTATGGTTTGTTAGCAGTGGTAATAACTTAGGCATTTTTTTGCACTCTCAATTGCCTCATTCATATCAGTGGACTCAATCATCATCACCCCCCCCCTTCAAAAGCTCTAGTTTCCCTGATTTTGACTTCCAATCAATACTTTTTTCAGATGACAAACATCACATGCATTTAAGTGCAAACATTCAACCTTGTATAAATCCTTTTGTCCATCAGGCTGACTCCACACATTCACAAACTCCACATTATCCCTATTGTATAACTTATTGCATTGACTCATTCGCTATCATGGCTCTCCTTCTCACCTCAACTCTTTCGTATCATGACAACAGGCTCACTATCTTAATTCTTTCACTCTTCTCTTTTGATACTTTCAGTAACTCTTTTATGTCCTTTCTCATACCATTCTTGTCTCCTTTGAGATCATTTTTTCTGGCCAAAACAATCAACTCTTTCCTTTTCCTTCTGCTTCTAATAGTCTCATGTCTCATTAACATTCTTAATCTTTCACTCTGGAAACACAATTTTGTCATTCCCTTGTCAAGCACACCTCTTATAATGGAATTACTGTACAAGACTCTCTACTTATTATCAGTTGAACCATTAGCAAGACATTCCTGCATGCACTCCAGCTCATGCTTCGTCATGTGTAGCAATCCGCTTAATCATGCTATCTCTCTCTCTCTCTCTATCATTAAAATCTTCTACTACACTATTGCATACATGTTAACACATGTTCCCCTGTTATGTCTACTTTCAATCTCTTGACCTAACCAATACTTTTGACACTCATTCCTCTTTGATAAGTCATTATTCTTGCTTTCATCTCTCATCATTCTTGCTTTCTAATCAAAATCCATTCACTGCATGGTGAAAGGGATTAAAATAAATTTATAAAGTTGTATGAAGACCTTAAGAAAATTGGAAAAAAAAAAGAAATTGACATGTTGGTGCCAAGGGACCAAGTAAATGTTCTCAAGTGCATCTACTTCAGCAGTATTTGAAGAGATCTGATTAAAAGTTGTGAATTATTCTCGCTACATTGCAGACTTAGTCCCACTGGATTTCTGTTATTTCCTAAATGAAGACACATGATAGTGTTATCTCTTTTTAAAATGTCAAGCCAAAGCCGAAGTGAAAAAGTGGGTCAGAAAACAACCTGAAGAGTTTTACTCTAACAGATTTGAAAAACCTACTACACAATGGAGAAAATGAGGGTGATTATGTTCAGAAGTAGTAGTCGATAATAAAGTAGAGATGTCAAACTATCTGGTTATTTATTTATTTATTTATTTTTTTTTTATTTCATTCCCACATCCAATTTTGGCAAGGAGCTCTCACAGTAGAGGCATTATTTTTGGAATACCCTTCATAGATAAATAAAACTAGTATGATGGAACTGTTTGAATAAATTTATGTGGAGAGAGAGAGAGAGAGAGAGATCAGTTTAAACACCACCCTAGCTCAGATTCATTTGTGACCTAACTATTCATCAACTCATTTACAATCATATTTCTTTTTCTGTATTTTCCTCTATTATAATTTGGCAGCAGCCACACAATATTTACTCTCACACTATTATTTTTCAGAGCATTTTCATCTGCTGATCATTTGCATATAGCAAAACAAAATCTCTTTTACTTTCCTTCTGTCTCTCACTAAAATACTTAGTGATTGATTTCATGTAGCATTATGAATTTTTCTGTTATGTATACTTGCATTCAAATCATTTCATACCGGAGATACCTGTGGAAACTCTATCATGGAATCCTTAGTGGTCTCATGCCAGTCTTAAGCCTGGATAAAGGAGGAGGGTCGGTCAGTTGAGTGTCGATGCTCTGACTGTAAAGAAAAAACACAATGGTTATCTGATGCTTATAGGATCAACAGGTAAAATATGCTGGCTCGTATGTCGCCTGGATCAACAAGGCCTGCGATACCAATTGAGCGATTGGGGTTGGATCGAAAAGTGGGATACCAAAAGGAAACAGAAACTGAAACTAACAAAACTGTTATCAGTAGGAACGTGGAATTTGTGGACACTCTGGATGTCAGGAAAATTAGAATTACTTCGTGAGGAAATGAAGAACTATCGGTGTGATATACTAGGATTGGCAGAGATGCGATGGACGTCATCTGGAGAGATCAATGGATGCGAAGTAATGTGGTCAAGACATGACACCAAGCACGAAGAAGGAGTTGGCTTCCTTCTTAACAAAAGAGCTTGAGAGGCACTGTTAGGCTACAAACCAGTCAATGAATGAACCATAGTAGCAAGATTTCAGGCAAAACCATTTAACATATCAATAGTCCAGGTATATGCACCCACATCTGGCAGCACAGATGAGGATATTGACTTATTTTACAAAGATCTGACAGGGACATTAGAAACAATACCAAAGGAAGATGTGCTAATTATTGAAAGAGATTGGAATACAAAGTTGGAATAGATAATGATGGTTGGGAAAGAGTCATGGGAAAATGTGGTTTCGGAGAGAAATGAACAAGGTGAAAAATTGTTAGAATTTGCTGTGGAATATGAGATGATGATCTGTAACACAAGATTCCAACAAAAGGAGTGTAGAAAATGGACGTGGCAATCAAATGATGGGAAAACCAAGAACATTATTGTTATGATTATGATTAAAACAAGATGGATGATATCAGTACAGCACTGTCAAACGTTTCAAGGAGTGGATATAGACTCGGACCATAGTTTAATGATTGCAAACATCAAGTTGAAATTAAAAGAGAAAAATAAACCCTAACATCAGAATAGAAGAGATACAGCAAGAATAAGTGAAGCAGAAATAGGAAGAAGGTAAAGAACAGTGTTAGAAGAGAAACTTAAAATTGTGGAGAAAGAAAAAAAACTCAAATCTACGAGTGAAAAGAGTAATGAAGGCGATAGAAGATGTAGTTGAAGAAACAGTACCAGAAGAAGTGATCAAGAAGAAACACTGAAGTTAGTACAGGTGTAAAGAATGTTGAAGATAAGAAGGGATACATCAGAACAAATAGAGGAGCAATATAGAAGAAAGTGTAATGAGGTGAAAAAAGCAGTCAGAATGAATAAGATGAAATGGTTAGAAGCCCAATGAAACAATATAGACCAGTATTATGGAGGGCATAAAACAAGGGAGGTATACAAAATGATCAGAACCATTAATAGAAAGTGGCAACCAAAAACAGACCACAATTAAAGATGAAAAAGGCAAAGTGTTGATGAATGAAGAAAAAATTATACAGCAGTGGACAAGATACTGTAGTGAGTTATATGAAGAAAAACTAGATTTAGATAGCATTGGGAAACTGACTGAAGAATTGAAACAGATATCACCACCAGGTAACGAGCATGATATCGACATTTTAAGAGGAGAGGTAGAAAAAGCAATAGGATGGCTAAAACACAACAAGAGTCCTGGTAACGATAACATCACTGTAGAAATGATTAAATATGGTGGTGAAAGTATGGTTACGGAAATGCACCAACTATGTAATATGGTATGGAAAGAAGGGAAAATGCCAGAGGAGTGGGTGAAATCAATATTAATGACATTATACAAGAAAGGAAATAAGCTAGAATATAAAAATTATAGAACAGTTGCCTTGACAAGTCACCTTGGTAAAGTGATGATGATATTGACAGAAAGATTGAGAACACAATTGGAAGCATACCTCGCAGACAAGCAAGCAGGATTTAGGAAGTATAGAACTACACTTCAAGAGATTTTAACATTGAGGTTAATAGCACAGAAAGCTAGGATGAAAAACAAAAACATATATACTTACTTGCTTTGTTGATTTTCAGAAAGCATTTGACAGTATTGACCAGAAAGTGACATTAGCAGTTCTGGAATCCTATGGATGGAATTAATAAAAAAACTAATAGCTATATTAAAAGATGTTTATCAGAATGCAGTTGCAGCAGGTGATGATTTGGGGGAATGGTTTAGAACAAGCAGAGGTACTAGACAAGGGGACCCAATATCACCAAGCATTTTCATCGTGCATTTAGAAAGAGCGGACAAACTGAAGAAAGTTGCAAAAAAAATATCTGTACACAGAATGAGAATTAACAATCTGAAATTTGCAGATGACATTGTTATTATTGAAGAAGAAAGGAGAACTACAAAAAACACTGCAACTGTTAAATGAAGAAGAGAAGAGATTTGGACTTGTTATGAACTTGAAAAAAACGAAGACAATGGTATTTAGTGAGAAGAACATGAAACAAAAGATACAAGTGGCTGGAATTGATATAAAAAATGTAGAACAATTCACATATTTGGGAAGTAAAATGACATATGACTTGGACTGTAAAAAAAGAAAAAAAGATCAGGATTGCAAAGGGAAGAACAAATCTGAAGGCCATGGATAAAATCTGGAAAAGTAAAGTGATCAGCCTGCAAACAAAACTAAAAGTACTGGAAACATGCATCTTTAGCAGTGTACTTATGGATCTGAAACATGGGTAATAAATAAGGAATCAAGAAAAAGAATTTTGTCATTTGAAAGAACTTGTTACAGGAAGATTCTAAGAATAGGATGGGTACAGAAAATCACAAATGAAGAGCTCTATCAGAAGATACAACCAAAAGAGAGTCTAATGCAGAAGATTATAAAATGGAAGCTGCAGTTATTTGGACACATCTATAGAATGAGTGAGGACTGGAAGATAAAGACATTTATGTTTGGTTATTTGGATGATTTAAACAGAAGAAGTAGACCACATAGAGAATGGATAGACGATATAATGGACTGTGTGGAATGGGTGTACAGAAACTGCGACACTGTGCACTGGACAAAGAAAGGTATAAGAAAATAGTGAAGGAAGCATTGGACACCAACAGGCAGTTAGCCCATGGTTTGTGATGATGATGATACCTGTGAAACATGAGCATAAATTTTAGTACAATGAATAATTACTTCTTTCATGTAAGTTGTTCATTATTTTGCTATTTTTACTCTAAACATCTTCCTTAGTCATCTAAACATTGCATGGAGAGAAGTATGCTAAAAATAAACCCTTGTTTTGTTTAGATGACTTGCATAGATTAAACCTATGCAATTCATCATTAAATTGAAAAGCAAAAAATGCTTGGTTTTCTGGTTACTCTTGTCATACTTAGTATGCTACATGGTTGATCTTTCATTTTCTTCCAAAAAACCACGCATATGAGCTAATAAATATACAATTATGTCTGATGTAACACAAGTTTGATATTTCACTTACTGCTATTTGAAAAAATCATACCACTTTTACTCTATACAATGCAAATTTCCAGTTAACAGAATCTTTTTTTATGTGCTACTTGAAAAAGATTTGAATCATGTACCAAACTTTCCTTGCATTGGGCAGGCAATAAATAAGCATTTTTCCACTTCCTGTCTCAGTGTGCTCCATTAACCATTTGAAGCAGACATGTTACTTGTTCTTTCATATTGCATAGAACCTTAAACAAAAGGTAATTGGATGTTGATCATAACAATGAAAGAAGCAGATTCTTTTGCCAGAGCCTAGAGAAGCTTGTTGTTGGCTATCAGAAATGTATGATGATAAAAGGAAGCTAACACTGTTCAAATAACTGTGTTAAAATATTTCTGTAACAAATAGTTTCTTCATTGTGTATTTAATGAAATAAACATTTAATTCTAATTACAATATATTTTCATCATTTTTTACATGGTATACAGTTACATTTAAAAGGTATTTTAAAAAATTTTTATGGACATTATTGATGGTCACAGACCAATGATAATTTTTTCTGTTGATTATTATATTTAATTAATTATTTTCTTTTTGCATGATGTATTTGTGGGCCACATTAATCATGTTAATGGAAGCCAGCCTGTATATAGATTTCTCCCATTGTCTAAAACTAAAACTCTATCTTTTGTACCTTTAAAGAGAAAGCTATGTTTTAATGAACATATGAGATTTTAATGACTGTATTGACAGTCTTTAGATTTTCAGTATCCTCTTCTTCAACCTTTTGATTATATCCACTGCTGGATGAAGGTTCCCCCCCCCCATGATTTTCCAGACCACTCGGTTTTCTGCCTCTCCCATCCATCTCACTCCTGCAATTTGTTCCAGTTCATCCCTCCACCTTCTTCTCGGTTTTCCTATTTGTCTTGCTCCATCCATTGGTCCCCACTCTGTTGTTTTTCTAGTCCATCTCCTGTCACTGCCTCTGGCAATATGGCCAGCCCATCTCCACTTAGCCTGTTTAATGTATTTTACAATATTCATGACACCTGTTTGAGATCTTATCCAGGTATTTGTCTTCCTATCGCTTAATGTTATTTTTGGCATACTTCTCTCCATGCGATGTTGTGTTGTTCTTAGCTTTCTGTTTAGGGCTTCTGTTAAAGTCCATATTTCTCCTCCGTATGTTAGGACAGGAAGTATGCATTGGTCAAAAGCTTTCCTTTTTAGACTCATAGGGATGTTACTTCTGAATATGTCTCTCATTTTCCCATAAGCCATCCATCCAAGGTGAATTCTTCGTTCAATCTCTTTTCTTTGGCAATCCTCAAAGGATAACAATTGACCCGAATATACATATGAAGTAACTTGTTCTATTTCATGGTTTTCAACTTTGACAGTTCTATGGTTTATGTATTTATTCATCATTATTTTTGTTTTTTCCTTATTTATTTTTAATCCAATTACTCTGGAGGCTTCATTTAGCTGATTTAGTCTTTCTTCCAAATCATCAAGTTATCTGCTATTAGGACAATATCATCTGCAAATTTCAGATGATGCAGCCTTTCTCCATTTATGTTTATTCCTTTTGTTTCCCAATCAAGGCGTCTAAAGACTTCCTCTAGTGCAGCTGTAAATAATTTGGGAGATATGGTGTCACCTTGCCAAATGCCTTTTTGTATTGGGAACTTTTCACTGTTTTTATATAATTTAATTACAGAAGTTACATTATTGTAAATATGTTTTAGTGTTTCAATATATGGTTTCTCAGTTCCCTGGGTTTCAAGTGCTTTTAGTGTTGCAGATGTTTTAACTGAATCAAATGCTTTTCTGTAGCCTATATAGGCCAGACATAAAGGTTTATTGTATTCAATTGATTCTTCAATGAGCTGTCTGTGAATTGGTCAAAAGTATTGTAATTCTTTCTAAATCCAGTTTGTTCACAGGATTGCATTCCCTCTAGTTTAGATTTTTTCTATTATTTATAATTTTTGTGAAGACTTTATATATGGTGGGAGTAGGCTTATAGGGCTGTAGTTTTTAATTTCTTCCTTGTTGCCCTTTTTAAAAATTAATATTAGAAGTGAATTTTCCAATTTTTTGGAATTTTTTTCTCTTTTAGGCATTTATTAAAGAGTTTAGTCAGCTGTTAGATTTTCAGTATTACCTTGATGGACCTGTGTTTCACTCCGGATTTCTCCATTAGTGCAGGTCACAAAGATGTCTCCAATGATCTCTATCTCAAGCCTCTCTCTCTCTTCCATGTTATACCCATAGATTTCATTAGTGGATCTTCCCCATCTTGTAGGTGGTCTTCCTGCTTTTCTCTTTATTCTTTGTTGCCAGTTGAGTATTCTATATGTCCATCTGTTATCCCTGAGTCTGGCTATGTGACCTGCCCATCTCATCTTGCTTTCATATACTGCAGTTACCACATCTTTTATGCCTGATCTCTTTCTGAGTTCCATGTTTCTGTCATGTTCCAATTTGTTGATGTTACAAATCCTGCATTCTATTGCACGCTGAGTTATTCTGAGAGTTTCTTCTTCTTTTCTTGTCGTGTTCCATGTTTCTGATCCATATGTGAGTGATGGAAGAATGTCACTACTAAATAGTTTTGCCTTCGCAGAGATGTCAAGATTTGGATCAGTAAGTGTGTTTCTTTTAGTCTGTTGAATGATAGCCATGCAGCTTTCTTTCTTTTTGCTAGTTCTTCAGATAAATCATTATTCATTTTTATTGTTCATCCTAAGTAGTTGTAGGAGTCAACCCGTTCTATAGGGATGCCATCAATACATAGGTGACTGTCATTTGTGTAGATGTTTTTGATCCATTTTGTTTTTTCTAGATTCATTTCTATGCCTATCTTACTGCTGTTTGTGTATATTATTTCACTCATTTCTTCTAGGCCTTTTGGGTTGTGGGATATCAGTACCAGATCATCGGCAAATATAAGGATTTGTAGTTTTTCACCATCTATGCTTATTCCTCCATTTAGGTCAATTTTTTTCAGAATGTATTCTAAAGTGTTGGTAAATAGATTTGGGGAGATTACATCACCTTGACAGACCCTTCTCTTTATATCTGTATTTATAGGTTGATCAAATAGGGTTATTTGTGTGGTCTGATTTTTGTTAATTTCTTTTATCATGTGGATGTAAGTGGGATCCACATTTATTTCCAGTAAGGCACTGATGACTGCATTGTGTTGTATGGTATCAAATGCTTTTTTAAATTCAATAAATAGGACACATAGAGGGATTTGGTATTCTCTGCATTTTTCTGTTAGTTGTGAAATGACCTGGATATGATCTATTGTGGAGAAGCCTCTTCTGAATCCTGCCTGCTCTGTATTGGAGTTGTCTTCGACAGTGTATTGGATTCGGTTCAGTATTACTCTATTCATGATTTTATATATGTGAAAGAGTAGACAGATTGGACAATTGTTTTTTTATGTCTTCCTTGCAGGGCCGTACCAACCCAAGGGTGCACCGCGTCCGGGCGGCAACATTGATAGGGTGGCATTTTTTGTAACTAATATCTAATTTGGATTATACAATGCAGTATTAGGGGTGGCCGATAAAAGTTTGCACCCAGGTAGCAAATACCCTTGGCATGCCCCTGCTTCCTTGTTCCCTTTTTTGAATAGAAATATGGTTTTTGAGGTCTTCCATTCCTCTAGAATCTTTCTTTCTTTGAAGTACCACGTGAATCTGGCAGCCAACGCTTTGAAAATGATTGGTCCACCTTGTTGAATTTCTTCAGCCTTAACATGATCAAGTCCTGAGGCTTTACCTTTACTCATTTTCTTAAGGGCATGTTCCATTTCTTCTGGAAGTACATCTGGTATATTGTTTGGTTTTAGAATGATTTTAGAATTTAAAAACAAAAGTTTGTATCACAAGTTACAAGGAATAGACTATAATGGATGAAAGTTAAACAGTAAACATATGATATGGTATTGTCACATTCCACCATGACATTAATAATTGCATCGGTGTGTGTGTGAGGTTTTTGATAAATGATGACCATACCTGGTGCAGTTGGTTTTGTTGCACTGGGTATGTGTGCATATAATTTCTGAAGAATGTTTGAATTTTGTGACATATGATCGGTGTATGATATGCCTACTTTTTGCCAGGGTACAAGATAGCCTTCATTAGTTGTGTGATATGCCAAACCAAACCAAAGTTATGTTTCATTTCTTTTCAAAATCATTAAAGTTTGGTGATTATAAAGGAAAAATTGCCAGAATACAAAATTTGAAGGAGTTGTTCAAAATGATAAAATGAAATGAATATGCAGAGTGATGTTAGACATGTAGTGAAAACAAATGATACAATGCAAAAGGTCAGAATGAAAGCAAAAAACAGAGAAAAAAAAAGAAGTGATGAATAAACAGAGAATAGCATTGTATGGAGATTGCATTACTAAAGGATTGGTAGATAGTCCATAAGATCTGCTTTCCAGGAGAGAGAGAGAGAGAGAGAGAGAGAGAATGAGCAAGATAATGCCAGGTGGCATATCATGGTATGACTGTGTTTGGAGAGCTTTGAAAGCTAAGTTGTTCAGTTTAAAAAAAATAGCATTATTAGTTAAAAAATTGTGTTAGACTATATTGTAAAGTTAATTAGTTTTAAATTAAAAGTTTTGTTTTAAAAATTGTTAATTTAGTCTTTTGTAAGGTAAGTTACGTAGCATAGCACATTGCACTGATGTGAAGCAGAACAATGGCATCCAAGTCACCATTACTTAAGGAATTTAGCCAAAGGCACTTCATACAGTGCAGTGTTGCAAAATGTACACATTAACGAAGGCAATGGAATTTAGTTTCAAAGTTATAGTAGTGGGAAAGTGTGCCAAAAATGCTATGAGAGTGAGGATCAAAAGTGTGTCTCAGTTCACGAGATTGAAGTAGTGGATGGAACTCAGAATACACTTGAAAATATGTGTGATGGACTGGCAGATAGGATTGGAAGCGAGATTAAATGTGACATTATTGTGCCAATGAAGAGTTGGCTGTAATGAGGGAAATAGCTTGGTTATGTAAGTGATACATGAGGTGAAGCAGAAGTTGGAGCAAATGCAGAAATGTCTGACAAGTGGCTCAACTGACAAAAGAAAGAAAGAAGTGTGAGATTAAGAGAAATGAGGACTTGACCAAGAGAGAAACAAAAATTAAGGCACAAATCTTATATGGCAATTCATTCATAAAAAGTGTGATTGAAGAGAGAGATTGACAAAATCATACTTTTCAGATGCAAAAATTAATTATGTTAGTGAATATATTAGAACACAAAAGGGTAGGGTGAAAGATGATCATATTAGCTAGAACAAATGATTTGAAAGGAGAAACTTATGCCATGAGAGAAAACATGAAAGAATTACTGGAAGCAGCAAAAGAAAAGAGTGAGAGAGTTAAGATAGTGAGTCTGTTGCTCAGACAGACCAAATGACAGAGTAGAGCTGAGAAGGAGGGCCATAATAGCAAATGACTCAATATGTATGTTATGCATGAGGAATGGTGTGGAATTTGTGGATATGCAGCATGAGTTTGACCAGCAAAAGGACTTATACAAGAAGGATGATTTGCATCTGAATGGATTTGGTGTTCGGAGACTGGAAAACATGGATGTGCAGAATCAGGGAAACTAGTGCTTTTAGTGTGTGTGTGGGGGGGGATGTTGAGTGAATATGCAGACAGTAGTGGGGCAGTTGAGTGTAAGAATATATAATATGCCTAAGTTTAGTACCACTGGTAACAAACAGAATGGGACAGTTAGTATAAAGCATCAGGATAGTGGTGGGCCTAAGGAGTTTTTGCACTTTATATACATTAATGCCAGGAGCATTTAGAACAAGCAGAAGGAGTTTTTGGCATTAGTTATTCATCCTGCCCAAAGGTTATTGGCATTAGTGAGACATGACTAACAGAAGATGATATAGTCAGTGGGATAGAATGTGAAAGGTATAATGTATTCAGGCAGGATAGAGAGAGAAAAGAATGTGGGGGGAGAAGTGTTATTGATGATAGCCGATGATCTGCAACCAAAAAGAGTAGAAATTCCTAGAAGCCTCAGTAACTTGCCCACATTTTATAATACAGTGAAGGCTGAGTTGAATAAAGGTAATAGGTTTGCAGTGATACTGCTGGACTTTGCAAAAGCCTTTGACAGGATACCACATGGAATTCTAATCACTAAACTGCAGCACATGGGGATTGATATAGGGTTGGTGAGATGGATAGGAGGGTAGTTGATGGAGAGATATCACAGAGTAGTTTATTCAGGAGTAGAGTCCAAAAGAAGGCCTGTGACTAAACATGACAGAACCACTACTGTTGAAGTTGTATATTAACAGTATAGGAAAGTATTTGAGAGGGACTCTTCAGTTATTTGCCAATGATGCAAAGTTGGGTAGAGTGATAGTTAATACAGATGATGTCAACATTTTGCAGGATGATTTGGATAGATTGCAAGACTAGGGAAAGGAGAATGGATGTCAGCTTAATGTGGAAAAGTGTAAAGTTATGCATTTTGGGGTGAAAAGATTACCAGCAGTATACTGCATTGGTGAAACTGTACTCGAGGAAATTGACAAAGCCAGAGACTTGTGAGTGTTAGTGGATAAGGAGTTAAAGTTTAGGGAGCACATATCAAAAGAGGCTAAAGCAGCTCATCAGATTACTTAGTTACTGAAGAATATTTTGATGAGAAGAGACAAGCAGGTTACTGTTTTTCTTTATTGATTCTTGATAAAATCCCATCTTGACTACCGTGCCCAGATCTGGGCACCAAGAATGATTATGACAAGATGATACCTACTGCAGAGAACATAGGTGAGGTATTCAGAGAACAGTTTATAAAGCTGTGTCATCCTCATTGGATGAAAAAATCAGAAGCTTAAGTGTAGAAAATGAAACGTGGGTGAGCAAGCAAGCAAGAGATATATTTTGGCCTACACTGTTTAACAAGAGCCTTGCAACAGCACAAGTCCCAAAGTAGTGGAAGGAAGGTAAAATTGTTCCACATCGCAAAGGTTAAGTCTACAAATTATACACTGGTGTGTTATATTTGACTTGTACTTAAGGTATCAGAGAGGTTGGTGAGAACTGGGATACAAATTGGGTTGATAACAGTTGTATCGTTTGTGTTTGTCAGCATGGGTTTGTTAGAGGGCACGTTGCAAGTGTTGCAAAGACTGCACATCATATCACTGCTATGATAAAAATACATTGACATATAAGGATAAAGAGGTGGTGGTGCCTCTATAATAAGGTATGGCTCAGATCAGATATGGACTGTTGTGCTTAGATTTGGTCACCTGGCTTTCACTGTGATATCAGAACTCCAAAGTGTTGGTTATGAAGAGGGTTGGAGGGAATGTGGATTACAGAGGATAGTGGATAGGAGGAAAAGAGGATATATGATAGAGACCTTCAAGTTAGTTAAGGGCTTTTATCAGATTAATACAGAAGGAATTATAAAAAGAGTGGATGTTAAGATGGGAAGAATGTGAGGCCATCCCTGGACGTTGTCTAAAGATGTGGTGAAGAAGACTGAGGAGTAGATTTTTCGCATGGTGAGTGGAATGCAATGCAGAGTGCATTGTGAATGCAGGTATTGTAAATAATTTTAAAGCTCATTATGATAGATGTGTTGCTAGTTGAGTAGGTCTCCCACAATGAGTCTGTTGACTCCATGGAGGTTACCAATAATAATAATAATAATAATAATAATAAAGGGATGTACTCGAACAAGGTGACAGATGTATTGGATAAGGAAGATGCGTATACAGTGATATACTTAGCTTTTCCAAGGATTTTGATAGGTTGCCAAAACACAAGTTGATAACTAAATAGTCCATTACTTAAATTAAGGGGATATTAAATCCCACATAGTTTTAAAACCAAATAAGAAACTCAAAGATTGGAATCAGAGAGTTTCTTGCTGAATATAGTAAACTATAAAGTATCGGCGAACACTTAGCGTGAGCTAATGCAAGTGACCCTAGTACGTAGCACAATACCGGACGACTCGTTGCAAAGGTGGGGAAAGTTCAGATCGTTATTCTTAGGTATTTTCCATAATGTAAAAACACATTTCCTAGGAAATGTATGCTGTTATTACATTATGGAGGGAGGTCACTACCCAGACCGGTTTCAGCCTTTTTTGAGGCTTCATCAGTGAGTAGCTAGACCTAATACCAATGTGTATAGCGAAAAGAACTTATATGCTTTGCGATACGAGTTTCCAAACAGGCAACCATTAAGTTACTTAAGTATAAAGAGCTAATAAGCTTCATTTCGGCAATGAAAACATTACTTAAATTAAGGGGATATTAAATCCCACATAGTTTTAAAACCGAATAAGAAACTCTAAGATTGGAATCAGAGAGTTTCTTGCCGAATATAGTAAACTATAAAGTATTGGCGAACACTTAGCATGAGCTAATGCAAGTGACCCTAGTACGTAGTACAATACCGGATGACTTGTTGCAAAGGTGGGGAAATATTTGGCAAGAAACTCTCTGATTCCAATCTTTGAGTTTCTTATTCGGTTTTAAAACTATGTGGGATTTAATATCCCCTTAATTTAAGTAATGTTTTCATTGCCGAAATGAAGCTTATTAGCTCTTTATGACACGATATGACAAAATAGGCGGAAATGCTAACAATGGAACTGGCGGGTTTGCAGCACTGAAACGTTGCTGCGAAAACTTCAACCTTGTTGATATCTGGAGATGGCAGAATCCACTAAAAGTCGGAATAACGTGGCGCCATGGTCAGATATCAACAAGGCTCGACAGATTCTATGTGTCCCAGTTTTTAGAACCACATGTTCTTGGAGTACGTCATATCGCTGTGAGAGGTCTGCTAACAGACCACAAAATGGTACTATTAAAAATAAGGATACCAGAAATAATAGAAACAGCCAGAGGTCCGTGGAGACTCCCTCCCAATTTCCCCAGTCTTTTTTAGCGATAAGCTACAGAACATCTGTAACGAATGGAGAGACACTAACTGGGACTGGGAAACCTGGCTACAGTTCAAGTCGCAGGCAAGTGAATTCTTTCAGCTGTGTGGGCATGGAAGGGCACACCAACAGAGACAACGTCTGAGGGATCTCTATAGGGAGCTCGGCTGGTACCGCACCATCGAGCGGAGAGGAATTCCCTGTAGCTATCTTATCAGACAGGTAGAAACCGAGCTACAGCAAGAGCGGCAGAGTAGAGTTGAGGACCTCGATTTTTGAGCGAGACTCTATCTCAGATATTTGGAAACACCTTCCGTTGCTTTCTATAATCAACAATGGGTGGCGGCAAATGACGAGCGAACGGTTTACCAGATCCAAGAGAATGGCCAACTGCTAAAATCGACCCCTGAAATACTTCGCTGTTTCCATCAGCAGTACCTCGGCACTTTCTCTGATCAGCAGAGCACAGATGTTTTCAGTGAGTGGGACATCACACGTCTTCCCGAGCAACTTAGCGCTCTGCATGACAGGCCGATAACTGCTGATGAAATTAAAAAAGCCTGCAAAACAATGAAGGCAAGGAAAACCCCAGGGTTAGATGGGTTAGGGATAGAATTCTACCGATCTATCTGGGACTACGTACTACCAGTTTTAGTAAAAATATTTAATGAATTCCTCACTTCGGGAAATATCCCCGAGGAATTCGTTAAAAGCTACACAATTTTTATCCCAAAGAAAGATTGGGATCGCACCTTGGCAGATAGCTGCCGACCGATCTCCCTAACTAATTCGGATTACAAAATATTTGCAAAAATTATCTGCAGCTGCATCAAATGCGGTATAGAAAAAATCATAACAAGCTCCCAGGTTTACGGAATACTGGGTAGATCGATGAAATTAAATCTCTTTTTCTTAAGAAATCTAATCCGTCTGGCCAAAAACAAAAATTATCCTTTGGCATTTCTCACTACGGATCTGGAAAAGGCGTTCCACAGCGTCAGACACACGTACTTACAGGACATCCTTCAGAAAATAGGTGTGGGGTGGAAGCTTCGGCAAACAATCAAAAACATCTACGCAGAGTCCTCCACCCAAATAGCTATTAATGGGTTCCTCTCGGAACCCATTCCTATTAAAAAGGGGGTAAGACAGGGCTGCCCACTAAGCCCTCTCCTCTTTTCACTCGCGTTAGAACCCCTCATAAGAAAAATAGATAACGCCCCTGCAGTTAGAGGAATACCGTTACCCCTAGTCTCCAGACAGAGCAAAATTATAGCATATGGCGATGATGTAGTGGCGACGCTCAGTGACTCTGAGTCCATCTACATTTATTTCGGCATTTTGCAAAAATTCAGCATGGCCAGTGGTCTTCGCGTTAATACTTCAAAGACAAAAATTAAAATTTTTGGAAATTTCCATAGAAATAACCTTCCCTGTGGTTTAGTCCTGCAAACTCAGCCCCTAACAGTACTAGGCGTCCCATTCACGGCGAACCTGGTACTGCCTGTTAAGAAACTGCGGGAAGAGTGCGAAAAGAAACTAAAACCATTTAAACCCAATTATTTCTCCTTCTACGGAAGAAAGTAATAATAAAAACAGTAATAATACCCATGCTAATGCATACAATAAATATAACTAATATAAAAAAAACCCCAAGAGAATCAACTTTACAAAATACTAATAGATTTTTTTTGGAACAGAAGAAGGCATGAGGTTAAAAAAGAATATCTACATCTCAAAACCAATGAAGGGGGTTTCTCACTTCCGAAATTAAACTGCCTATTCTATGCAAACACTCTAAAAACCATAGGGAAGGCCTTAAAATCTAACCATATTTCAGAATCCCTAATTAAATACTTCCTAGGGCATTTTCTCCCCTACTTCGGGACCACGGGACATGTTGATCCCAGCGCAGAGGTTGTGCCAGAATGGTATAATCTATTATGCCAACAGCTTAAAAAATTTAAAACTGAAGGGAGGGAAATCCTAAAATTAAAGCCACAAGCAAGATATTGGGAGTTCTTTCAACTTTCCAGATGTGATGCGCCAAATATAGAAACTAACATGGAAACGCTATTTCAAAATATCAGAAATAGCTGGGGACAGCCATTTCACCGGGATCTGGCATGGCGAATAGCCTATGGTCGGTTACCGGTGAAACTGGTTATGTCCCGATACAATTCAAGACTGTGCGACCCCTTCTGCGACGTCTGTCAGAGTGTTGAAACGGTCGGACATTTCTTTTACTTGTGTCCCCCCCACCCGACATGTCTGGCAGAGATTAAGCGCAGTACTGGGAATCCAGCCGCTTACACTAGAGGAGGTCTTGTACCTGCAATTTCCCCCGCCAGTCAAGAAAATTCAGAAATTTACAATTTTCCTCATCAATGTAATCAAGTATCACATCTGGAAAGTGCGGAAAAAGTCCCAAATCAGCGATGAAAACATAATACAAGCCAGAATACTCAGCGGGATCTATTTCTACCTCCCTAGGTTTTTCGCACAAGAAAAGCATATACTAGGGGATGGGAGGTTTGTAAATAAATGGTGCAAACCTCCTATCCTCTGTGTCCTGAGACAGGGCCTAATCATGCCGTGTCTGTTCCTTTAAAAAGTATCATGTGATTTCTTTTTCTTTCTTCACAGGTTCTTACAGTTCATATAGGAGGGGGCAGATCTGTGAACCTGGACTGCGAAGGCTTACTGCGAGGCAGTGCTGCTCCTTGGGAGCTGCATCTCTCGGGCCAGATTCTTCCCCCAAATCTTATTTTTCCCTGTGGTGTAAGGTTGGCCAGTTCTTTGCTGCTTCTTTTATATATATTAAAAAAAAAAAAAAAAAAAAAAAAAAACGTTCATAACTTTTTTATGCTCTAATTCACGCAGAAATGCCTTCATTCCCGCACTAATTTCACCTTTTGACTCCCGTAGCTAAGTGTTCTTTTTTTTATTTTTTCGGGAAAAAAAAAAAAAAATGAAATAAAAATAAAATCCGGCTTAAGTTTTATACTAAACAGGTGTCAGGAGAGGACCTCCATAGACACCTGGTTAGTTAAATTGCTAATTTTTTAATCGTTAACTATTTTACGAACGCATATAAGAAAAGTTTATTTAAGTTTTTTTAAAGAATAGGTGCAAGGAGAAGATGTTCACAGACCTTTTAGCCACAACCTTTGGGTTATACAGCTAAACAGGTTGACTGAGGCCTCTTTACTACCTCCTATTATCATACTCTACCTTTCTCTCTCTCTTCCCCTCTTACTACCAGCTGACTCTCAGCAATCTTTTATAC
Organism: Typopeltis vanoorti; assembly: GCF_054136105.1. Taxonomy (NCBI): domain Eukaryota; kingdom Metazoa; phylum Arthropoda; class Arachnida; order Uropygi; family Thelyphonidae; genus Typopeltis; species Typopeltis vanoorti. The sequence continues at coordinate 25,546,989 of NC_143564.1, read as the reverse complement.
TCCAAAGGCCGATGATGAAAGGCATGAACTCCCATTCTACTCACTGATGAAGCCTCAAAAAAGGCTGAAACCGGTGGGGGCTATTATGAGTTTGCTCTCTTAAGGTTTTTGCCTTAAGGGAGCGAACCTTAAGTTTGAGTCTCCGGGGAAAGTGTTCTCCGGCACGGCCTGCTGAGGGGTTTTGTCGGTGAATGCTTTTCTTCGGAATTTGAGCGGTTCTGCTCGGTGGTGGCATGTGGGTGGAAGGCCATCACTGAGTGGAGCCAACGCTGAGATGGACGGTCTTTTGCCCACGATTGAGTGGCCTAGGGATGGTCCGAATTTTTAGAGACGGCTTTACTTATTCATAAGGCTGAAACCGGTCTGGGTAGTGACCTCCCTCCATAATGTAATAACAGCATACATTTCCTAGGAAATGTGTTTTTACATTATGGAAAATACCTAAGAATAGCGATCTGAACTTTCCCTACCTTTGCAACGAGTCGTCCGGTATTGTACTACGTACTAGGATCACTTGCATTAGCTCACACTAAGTGTTCGCCGATACTTTATAGTTTACTATATTCAGCAAGAAACTCTGATTCCAATCTTTGAGTTTCTTATTTGGTTTTAAAACTATGTGGGATTTAATATCCCCTTAATTTAAATAATGTTTTCATTGCCGAAATGAAGCTTATTAGCTCTTTATACTTAAGTAAATAGTCCATTTTTTTCTACGTTTTTGTAGTGCTAAGTTGTTTTCTGGAATACGAGTGTTTACAAGTTTGTAACTTACAAGTTAGTTGTTGTCACGATATTGTGTATTTCGGTTACCGAGAAGACGGGGTCGGAATCGAATGCATGACGGTGGAAGACAGGATGAAGGATAAATTTTCATTATTTAGTTATTTCATTTTATATATTTATTTATATTTATATCTAGTGTACTTGATATTTGAAATTGTTTGTACTTTTCTTACAGTTATACTCCCTGATACTTATTTAGCGTTTATTTTTTAACACTAATTAGCAACTCTATTTTAAATAATGGCAGCGGCAGTTAAAATTACAAATGGCGTATCGCCAAGTCCCCCCAATTTAAGGACTCCATTCTGCGCTATATCATACAGGATTTTGTATCATGCGGGACTTGCGGAATGTATGTGTCCCGGTGATTGTATATGTGGCAGGGGAAAGCATATATGCGCAAAATGCAGGCAATGGGAGGAACTTGGTGATTTAGAAATGACCATAACTGACCTCGATGAGACTATAACTGACTTCGTTGAGTCAGAGACAGGAGATTCTCCACATAGAGAGATGACGGGTATGATAGAGGGTGAGAGAAGTATGAATAAAATAATAAGAGTGGGGAGTATGGAAAGGTTGAATGATTCTGAAATTTTAGGCAATAGTCTCATTTGGGAGGATGAATGGCAAACAAGAATGGCTGACTTACAGAGAGAGATAGATGAGCTGAAAGAGCAGGTGGAATGTCTGGGGAATGAGATGAGAAATGTGAAAGATGAAATTAAGTGAATGGAAGAGACGAATATAAGACGAATCAGAGGAGGAGTGAGAGAGAGTTATGGGAATGAGAGAAGAGGAGAGAATAGGAACAGTAGTAGAGGAGAGGGATTGAGAGAGAGATGGGAATGACAGAAGAAGAGAGAATAGGAACAGTATAAGAGAAGGAATGAGAGAGTTATGGGAGTGATAGAAGAGGAGAGAATGGTAACAGTAGAAGAGAGGGAAGAATGAGAGAGAGTTGTATGAATGATAAAAGAGGTGAGAATAGGATAAGTGGAAGAGAGGGAATGAGTGTCACATATAGGAATGATAGAAGAGAAAAGAATGGAAACAGCAGGAGAGAAGGAATAAGAGGAATGCAAGGGAGCACAGGGACTAAAGATAGAGTGATGTCAGGAAGGCAGGTAAGTAGGGGAGCACAGAGAGAAACTGTTACAAGAAAGAGAGAGTGATGGATGCATGCAAGAAATCGAAGAATATGGTGGTAAGAGGTGTAATGTAATGGGTACTCAATGATCCGTGATGTTCAAGATAGGATGTGTGAGGAGTGTTTGCCAGGAGGAACGATAGAAAGTGTGGCTATGGCAATTAAGAGAGGTGAAAGGGTGGATGAGATGATTGTGATGATGGGAACAAATGACTTGAGTGGTGGTATAAATAGGGCAGCGAGAAATATGAGATACTTGCTTGAGGCTGTACAAAAGAAGACACAGAGAGGAATGATAGTGTGTGTGTGTGTGTTGCCTAGGTATGATAATGTCGAGCTGAGCAGAAGAGTGGTGATATTGAATGGCATAATAGCGAGAATGTGTCAGAAGAGAGGATTTGAATATGTGGATGCTTGGAGTGCGTTTGAGGAATTGTATGTCAGAGACCGCCTGCATTTGAATGAGGAAGGATGTAGGCATCTGGAGAGATTGCTGTTCTGAACGAGTCAGTGTGTCCCAGTGTGGATGGTAGCAGGGGTGGCCTCTTGTGGGAATGGGTTCTTGGGAGAAAGGGGACGACATTAATGCTGAGCCCAGTGGAGTCTAGAAGGGATAATGCTGGGTATAGAAACAGTGGCATTTTATGCTTTATACCAATGCCAGGAGTATTCGGAATAATTGAAAGGAATTGGTGGCACTGATAGCATCAGCCAGGCCAAAGATTATTGGGATCACAGAGATGTGGTTGACAGAAGAGGATATAATAACAGGAACAGAAGTTGCTAGGTAGGTACAGCATTTTTCGGCAGGATAGGAAGGGAAAGCGTGGTGGTGGAGTACTGCTTATGATAAGTGACGACCTATGTCCTCTTAGAGTGGAGGCTTTGGAAGGCTGTGACACTAATGATTTTGAAAGCATATGGTGTGAGGTGGAGGTTGGCAAGACAGGATATTTAGTGGGATGTTGCTACAGACCAAGGAGCACAGAGGGTGGGAACCAAGAGATGTTGAGACAGTTGAGCATGGCAAGTGCAAGAAGAACGATTGTTATGAGAGATTTTAACTACAGCAGTATTGGCTGGGGAAAGGAAGATACATGTAGGAATAAGGGAATGGAATTTCTAGAATTCTTGAGGGCCAAATGTTTTAGGCAACATGTAACAGAGGCAACAAGAGGTTCGAGAGTTTTGGATTTGGTTATAGCATCAGAAGAGCTGATAATAACTGAGATGACATCTCTCCCACCAGTTGGAGAGAGTGACCATATGGTTTTGACTTGGAAAATGAATAGACATGCAGAAGTATCAAAGAGACGGGAACGTATGTGGAATTATAAACCAGGTGATTATAATAGTCTTAGACGTCAACTTGGGGAAGTTTCGTGGAGAGAGGAATTGGAAGGCCGGGATATCATTAGTGCTTGCGAAATTGTGAAGGAATATTTGTTAGCAGCAACGGTAAGCTGCATTCCACGAGTGAAGAAGAGGATGCAATTTGGAGTAAAGTAGATGACAAATAATATTAAATTGTAGCTACATGCGATAAAGAGGCTATGGAAGAGATATAAGGAGACTGGTGAAGAGAAAATGCATGAAGAATATAAGACACGGGCCAGAAGAGTGACTAGTATGGTAAGGAAGGCGAAACTGGAATATGAGAAAAGATTGGCCATTAGATCCAAGGAAAATCCTAGGGAATTTTTTAGCTATGTGGCCAATGGGAGGAGAAATGACTGGAAGAATGACATTCTGGGATAAAAATGGGAATAGAGTCACTGATGCAGAGGACATAGTGGAATTGTTCAATGAACACTTTATTGGAGTATTTCATCCTGAAGGAGTCAATTTGAATACTAGAGAGATAGAGCAGGTTCGAGGTTTAGAGGTGCAGAAGAAGAGTGTGTTCCACATATTGAGTACTCTGGATGTTAGTAAAGCTGTGGGACTGGATGGTATATCACCACGACTTTTGAGAGAATGTGCTAAGGAACTGACAGTGCCCTTGACCTGGCTTTTCGACGAAAGTCTGGCTGCGGGAAAGGTGCCCATGGAATGGAAGGAAGGTAAGATAGTGCCATTGCATGAGGGTGGTAGCAGAATGGAAGTATCTAATTATAGGCCAGTTTGTGTGTCATCAGTAGTTAGTAAGATCTTGGTGAATGTAGTGAGGGACCATATACAGCATTAGCAGATGAGGGTAATGTTATCAGTGAGAGTGAACATGGATTTGTGAAGGAACACTCTGGTTTTAACAATATGCTATCCTTTTATGATAAAATTACAAGAACATTAGATGATGGAAAGGCATATACTGCCATTTTCCTAGACTTAGCAAAGGCATTTGACAGGGTGCCACATGATAAGCTGATATTCAAGTTGCAGCACATGGGTCTGGATGTCAGATTGTTCAACTGGATTCAGGATTGGCTGTCCGATAGGTATCAGAGAGTGGTGTATGGTGGAGCAATATCAAAGAGACAGAAGGTTACAATTTGGGTTCCACAGGGCTCAGTACTGGGACCTATATTGTTTAACCTTTATATCAGTGACATTGTCCGTGGATTGCAAGGGGATATTAGGTTGTTTGTAGATGATGTGAAGCTGGGAAGGGTTATTAGTAATAGTGCAGTTGTGGTAGCCCTGCAAGGGGATTTGAATAAGCTAGATAGATGGGCAAACGAATGGGGTTGTCATTTTAATGCAGCAAAATGTAAGGTCTTGAGGTTTGGGACACATCAATGGGATGCTGCATACTCTATGGGAGGAGTTAAACTGGAGGAAGTAGGAGAGATGAGATCCGGGTTTGATGGTTGATAGAAACCTGAAATTTACGGGACATATTGCAAAGGTAGTGAAGATAATGCAGAAGATTGCTGCAATAATGAGAAGGACACTGACCTGCATTTGAAGGGGATAAATTAACTGTGGAAAGGGTACAAAGGCGGGTAACAAAGATGGTGTCGGGACTGTACAATGTTAGTTATGAGGATCGACTGAGGGAGTGTGGACTGCAGGGTTTGGTGGATAGAAAAAAAAGGGATCATATGATTGAGACTTTTAAACTATTGAGAGGTGGGTACAGGGTTCTTTCTTAGGAGTTCTTTTGCTTGGTTGAACAGCGGGAAGGAGTCATCACAAAGTGCCATCCCTGGTAGTTACAAAAGGAAACTGTGGGAAAGAGGGTGAGGAGTGGTTTCTTTGCATGGAGGGTGGTTGAACCATGGAATGAATGCGTTGCCTGATGGAGTGGTGAGAGCGAGAACGGTTAATGCATTTAAGGAGTGGTATGATAGACTTTTGTTTCTTAGAAAGGACCTCCCACGATGAGTCTTTTGACTTCATGGAGGCCTGAATAATAATAATAATAATAATAAACTGGAGCTGATGAGATTGGATGATAGATTAGTGAGTTGGACAGACATCTAGCTTTTGGACAGCTTTCAGCAAGTTGTGTATGGAGGTGCAGTGTCCCAGAAGAGGAAGGTCACTAGTGGTGTTCTGCAGGGATCTGTTTTGGTGCCACTGTTATTTAATTTATATATAAGTGATATTGGAATAGATTTAACTGGTGATATACAACTGTTTGCAGATGATGCAAAACTGGGCAGAATGATGAGGAATCAAGCAGATGTTATGTCCTTACCGGAAGACTTGAATACAATGTATAAGTGAGCAACAGTATGGAATGGTTAGTTCAATGTTGCAACGCGTAAAGTTCTGAAATTTAGTATCCATGAATGGAATGAAATTTACCACCGCTTGGTGGGTAAATTTTGTATGAAGTTGAGGAGAAAGGAAACATTGGAATGATACTAGGCAAGAATCTGAAGTCATATTGCATAAGTTGTGAAGTCATCGCATCAAATTATAGCAATGACATGGGGGACCTTAATGTGCAGAAATAAAGAGGCTCTTGTTCTATTGTATAGTGCCTCGATCAGGCTTCATATAGATTATTTTGAACAGATTTGTTTCTTGGTTTTCATGGTGATGAGGATATATTGGAAAATTTATAGAGAAGACTGATTAGGTGGCAACTGGTCTTTGTAATCTGGGATATGAAGACAGATTAGAGAATGCAATTTGCAAAGCTTTGTGATTAGGAGGAAGAGAGGTGATATGATTGGGACATTTAAATTGGTAAAGGGTTGTTACCACATTAATGTGGAAGAAATTTTTCATAGAAGGGGAGAAGGGGTTACATTCCTGGAAGCTGTATAAAGAGAGTGTGAGGAGAGACATAAGGAGCAGTTTCTTTGCATGGAGAATGGTTGGTGAGTGGAATGCATTGCCTGACATTGTGGTGAATGTGAATACATTGAATGGTTTAAAACACAGTTTAATGATCTTTGTGTGTTGCAGTCTGTACTTCCCATGATGATTCTTTTGACTCCATGGAAGTCTGGTGTTAATAGCAATAATATATTCCATTGATTTGGCAACTTTGTTTGGTGAAGTGATATTTTATCCAAAATTTTTCAGCATCCTTAAATAGAAACCTGATTTTCATGATCCTGAAAACCTGATGTTAAATGATCTTGAGTTCTGAATTACTTTGATGAATTCCCATTTGATGTTGGAAATTTATGGCTGGAGTTTGTAAACTTTTGTTAAGTTCAATTCCAGGTTACTTTATAAACAGAAAGTCCTAAACTTTCCAGGAATTATAGAAGATATTTTCTTGTCTGTTGTTAATCCTTGCTGTATGTTGTGGTACTTGTTTATTTGTTATTGGTTGATTTAGATGGTAGTAGTGGAGAATAAGGCATGATAATAGCATACTAATTCTAGAAAGCTTGAAAGTATAATTTTTATTCAGGTTGGTAGAGTAGATAATGGGCTAACAAACTCCATTGAACTTCTTCTCATTCCAGAATAAACGATATAAATTCCATTTATATCGTTTATTAGATAGGTTCCTTACCAGTCATTTCTGCTCACAGTGTCAACAGCATGGTCAGGCAGACCTGACTTTCCATAATGTAAATATCTGATATGATTACTGTGTTTCTCCTAATAAGTATGGTTGTACATGATTTGCCAATATAGGGAATATGACATACACAATAGATTCTGCAGACTTCTTGGTGTGTGGGGGTGGTAACTATGGAAAAAGATCTCTGGAAAAACTAAAGAAACTCAGTTTAATTAAAGGAGGTGTGCAAGTCATTTTGAAGGTCATAATTTCCTAGTACTTTTCCTGTTTTTTCCAAATTCCTTTATTCTGAGGGCCGTCCTTATAGCCATTATTTCTTTTGATTGTTGTGCAGAATTTTGTTGACTATATTTTCTTTTTTTTCAGAGAATTTTTGAAGGTATCTTTTAAACAAATAGCTCTTCTCTTCTTTAAAACTGAAAGTATGTCTCAGATAATTTTCATGATCTATTTATCATCTGATTACATGGGTTTAAAACTATTCATGTTTTCTTTAGCTGTTTAAATAAATACCATAAAAGAAATTTCATGTTCACATTTGAACTTGAAAAGTAAGGTCCTTTTACTTTCTTTGCCACTTTATTTACACGTCTTCCATCAGGTAGCATGTCTTTCTTGGTTTTATCGAAACCCACCTGCCCTATGTGCTCCCATCATGGCCACACCCATAAGCTTGGTGCAGTTAACAACCTTACCATCCCCTAATAATAAATTTAGTTTAATCCTTTATCCAAGTGTGAGCAAACAAAGTTTGCGCCTGAAAGTATCTTCAGGACTGGGGTAAGGTGGTACAACACCGGGAAACTCGTTGCAAAGGTGGAGCAAGCTAACATCACTCCTATCTCAGTATCTCCCATAATGCAAAACACATCTCCTTGAGGATATGTATAATGTTATGCATTAAGGGAAGGGCCACTACCCAGACTAGTTTCAACCTTTATTGAGGTCTCTTCAGTGGGAGCCAGGGCCAAGTGGAGATACCAGGCAGACGCATTAGCAAGGTCATCTCTGTCTATACCACCTGCAACACATTGTTGTACCACCTTACCCCAGTCCTGAAGATACTTTCAGGCACAAACTTTGTTTGCTCACACTTGGATAAAGGATTAAACTAAATTTATTATAGTCTAACCAAGTGAAAAATAAACTTTCAACATCTTACCATCCCCTGAACACCATTTGATGACATTTCCTTTTTTATATCTAACTAGGATACAGTCTTAGTGATTATTTTATGTTTATCATAAGACTAGGATACAGTCTTATGATTATTTTGGTTGTTTAGGACATGATTGAAACATTAGAAAGATGGTAGTTATAAAACTCAGTGAATATACAGTCTTATGATTATTTTGGTTGTTTAGGACATGATTGAAACATTAGAAAGATGGTAGTTATAAAACTCAGTAAAAAATGCAGACTGAAATCTGTCATGCAATACATGTTCACTTTCATCAGGTAATCTACTTAACTAAATTTTATGTAACAATGAGATATAACATTATTTTTATTATTATTATTATTGTTTATTTTCAGATGTTTGACAATATTGCTAGCTTAATTTTAAAAGAAGAAAAAACTCCTCAAGGAGTTACTGAAGTGACAGGAACTGCACTGGTGTCTAGTGAAAAAGAAATGATGTCATTTCACAAAGTTGTTCAGGTGGCTGGCAAAGTTGAAGATTGGATGAATTTAGTGTTAAATGAAATGAGAGCAACAAACAGATTTGTTACGAAGAAAGCTATTTATGATTATGGCAAAACTCAAAAGTCACGTTGTGATTGGATGTTAGATTATCAGGGAATGGTTTGTCTTGCTGGAAATCAGGTAAAATTTTAAATAAAAAATTTTGGAAATGAAATTTATGCTATTTTTCCATAAGAGTATACAAAATAAGCATTATTATTTTATTAATAATACCAGTTATAGATTGAGTTTTGATACAAGGTTACATTATTATTATTATTAACAGCTAAGCTACATGGAGTCAGACTCATTGTGGTAGATACACGCTGTTGCAAACAATGCTTATCCAACGGTGCTTTAAACTGATTCAATGTGTCTACATTCACAACACACTCAGACAGTGCATTCCACTCACCAACCACTCTACATGCAAAAAACCTACTCCTCACTCCTCTGCTCACACCCTCTTTATACAGTTTCCAGCATTGGCCTCTTGTTCTACCTGCCTCTCCAATTCTATGAAAAACTCTTACATGTCAACCTGATAACAATCCAGCCCTAGCTTATATGTCTCAATGATATCGTCCCTCCTTCTTCCTATTCACAAGGCTTTCAACTTATATTCTTTCACTCTGTCCTCATACTCCACATTCCAAACACACCGACAAACTTTGTGAATCTTCTCTGCACCCTTTTCAACATATCCTTGTCATCATGAAAACCCCCCAGCGACCATTTCTCTGCACAATAATCCATATGAGGCTTGAAAAAGGCCTTATACAGTGGTATCATAACTTCTCTATTTCTGCACGTCAGGGTCCTCAGCATCGTTGCCATTGTCCAACGTGACGTCTTAACAAATTGTGTGGTGTGTCTCCTGAATTTCAGGTCCTTATCCACCATCACTCCTAGATCTCTCATCTCCTCTACTTCCTTTAAAGTTTCCTCACCAAGTGTGTATTTATCATCCCATCGTTGCTTACTAAATCTTAAAACCTTGAGATTTGGTAAGCAACCTCAAAAACCTCAAAACTTTGCAACATTGAACTGATAGTTCCACTTACCTACCCATTCATTCAATCCATTCAAGTCCTCTTGTAAGGCCATAACATCCACTTGACTCTGCATTTGCTCTCCCCAGTTTTGCATCATCTACAAACAGCTACATATCACTAGTTAAACCCATCCTGATATCGTTAACATACAAATTGAACAATGATGGTCCCAAAACTGACCGCTGTGGTACACACCACTAGCGACCTTCCTTTTTCGGGATACTACACCCCATATACAAATTTCTGATACCTGTCTCACAGCCAATCACTGGTCTAACTCAGAAATCTGTTATACAATCCCATCGGTTTCAATTTATTTACCAGCTTGTCATGTGGCAGTCTATGAATAGCTTTTGCAAAATCCAAGTACATCACTGTATATGCATCTCCCCAGTCCAAGGTGTTTGTCACCTTGTTATAGTACATCAATAAGTTAGTAATATTAGTCACTGGTTGAGTGAAATTAGACATTTTATGTTTTTATGTAATATTTTATGCAAATAGCATTTTTATGTTACCCTTATTTTTTATTTTAATGTCTATTCTTTCAATCCTTATTATTTTAGTGTCTATTTGTTTAATCCCTATTATTTGAATGTCTATTCTTTTAAATGTATGCTTTTAGTCAATTATATATATATGCTTTTATGTTTCCATAGTTCACACACAAAATAAATAAAGTAAGTTAGTGAAACATGATCTCGCTTTAACAAACCCATGTCGATAACTGCAGAAAATACTGCTATTATCAACCTATGTCTGTATCCTACTTCTCACCAATCTCTCCAGTACCTTTGCCACAACTCCAGATATACAGATTGGCCTATGATTCAAAGCTACAGCCTTATCACCATATGCAATCTCATCACCTTTATGCAGTGGAACAATTTTACCCTCCTTCCACTCTCTTGGAACTTGTGCCATTGCAAGACTTTTATTAAACAGGCATGTCGATGCTACTGGCCAATTCCCTGGAACATTCTCTTAAGATGTGTGGTGATATGTCATCAAATCCTATCGCCTTATTGATATTAATGTTATTTATTTCCTCAAATACCTTCTGCTCACTCACAATTAAGCCATCCTCTCCTACATATTCTACACTTAAGTTCCTCATGATTCCACCCTAATCAGAATGAAAAACCCTTATAAATTGATCACTGAATATCTCAACTATCTGTTCTGTGGCAGTTACCATTCTACTACTTTTATCCATCAACATCATCTTATCGTGATTATTCTTCCTTCTACTTGCCACATGTCTAAAAAACTCTCTAGGGTTTTTCCTCACCTGATTTGCCAATTTCTGCTCATACTGCACTTTTGTTTTCTTACTGACTGAGTCACTCTCCTGGCTGGTTCTTTATACTCTTCATGTTACTGATTATTACCATTATTAATCTTGTACTTCCTCCAAAGTACCTTCTTTTTCCAGATTTCATTCTTAAGCTTCACATTCGTCCATTTTACACACCTTATTCAGCCTTTTGGCTTTTGAAATACATTCACATGCTGATGCTGTTTCAACTCCTCATTCCCATGGTTGGACTATTGTTTCCAGTTTTTCAATTCAAACATATGCACTGAACATATCAATAAATTAATCCTCACTATCATGCAAACATACATTCCCCACACTTCTCTGAACTACCATCCCCAAACTAAACCCTGGTTCTCCAAAAGATGTGCCATTTTAATGGCACAAATGAAAAATCAAATACCACAACTGGCTTACATCAAGAACTCTATCTTCCTTCAATGCTCATACCCAAGCCTGAAATAGATGCAAGAAAAACTATTAATGCTTCTAAAACAGAATTCGAATGGACAAAAAAGCAGGAAACTTGCAGCCTGCTCAAATGACAGCCATACCTTTAGGCCTCTTGCCAAAGCAATTGGTCGTATCTTTTGCCCAACACTATTCCCACCCTTATCATTCCCAGATGGCTCTATTGCATCATCATCCACAGAAAAAACCAATATCCTATCTTCACACTTTGCTTCCAATGCACACATAACTGATAATGGCAAATGTCCCCAACCATTCCAGCTGCCCAACATACAATGCCCCCTATATCTTTTTGCCAGAAAGAGATAAGAAACCTATTATCTAAATTAGATACAAAAAAGTCTCCTGGCCCTGATGGCATTCCTCCAATTGTCCTGAAGGTTGGTGCACCAGAACCTGACTCCTATCCTATGATGCCTGTACATACTCTCTTACTCCATTGTATCTATCTCGCAGACTGGAAATTGGTTTATATCCAATCCATTCCCAAGAAGTGCAACAAGTCACTACCATCTGTCTACCAGCCTATCTCCCTCACCTCAGTCTTATCTAAAGTGATGAAAAAAACCTTTAATTCCTGACTCTGTCTTGAAGGCACCCAGCTATTAAGTGCCCACCAGTATGGATTTTGTCTGCCAGTCAGCAGCAGATCTAATATATCACCGTTCTCTGAACAAATGCCATGAAGAAATTTGGAGAATCTCAAGTTATTGTACTTGATATCTCTTAAGTTCTGAGCAGGTCTGATACAAAGGCATGATAAGCAAACTCCCATGATTTGGACTGTCTCAGGGCTTCTGTGGTTGGATTGCCAGCTTTTTGCCTGGATGCACACTGTGTGTGATGGTAGATGGTTCCTTATCTTGTCACCATCCGACTAATGCCAGGGTTCCACAAGATTCTGTTCTATCACCAACCCACTTCTTCCTGTATGACCTATTTCAGTTGACCTCTAACCCAATACTCTGTTTTGCAGATGACAGTTTATCAAATGAAAATGCAATGCAATCTGCACTTTCATTTGATAAACCTTATTCTATACAGCTCATCTCAACCTACAGAACATCAACAACCACTGCCCTCAATTCTGATCTCCAAGCCATCCTCCAGTGGGGCTCAGATAATGTTGTCAATTTCAATGCTAGTAAAACCCAGTTCTGTGTTATTTCTCATAAAAAAAAAAGAACCGTTTTCTACCAGTATTATTTTTGATACCACTCAAATTTCCAGAAAAGATGAGATTTCTCTTCTTGGAATTACCCTGCTATCAAGCCTCTCCTGGCATAAACACATCACAACCATTGCATCCTCATCTTCCAAAAAAAACAAGGATTCCATTTACCCTCAACACTTTACTTCACTTCTAAACAGCTGTTAATCTTATACAAATCACAAATCTGCCTAGCTATTGGATGCTGCTCTCACATTTGGAGTGGGCCCCTAAAAGCTCCCTTAAAATGCTTGACTCAATACAGAGGAGAGCAATTAGATGAATAAATGACACGTCTCTTACCAACTCATTCCCCCTCCCCCACTTTCACACAGACATTAGGTCTCTGCAACTTGTGTATTCTATAAATATTACCATGGCAAATGTTCATCTGAAATAGCATTTATAACTCTTCCACTTAGTACTAGCCCAATGGGACATTTAAATCTGCTGCCCAACATCCTTTCACAGTACACCTTGAAATCTACAGAACAAGTTTCTTTTCCTTCATCCTGCTGCTGCTGTACTGTGGAACATTCTTCCCATTGATGAATTTCCCAAGGAATGCAATATACAGGCTTTTAAATCAAATGTCAACAAGTTTCTCTTTTCTCAACCCACTACCCATATATGGTACTAATGTACTATAGGCTGATTAACTGATTTCTCATGTATGGACGCAACATTAAAAAAAAATAAATAAAAATAAATTCACCACTCTCTAAATAAAAAATTTACTCAGCATGCTCTTGCTAACTACACTCTTATACAACTTCCAGGGAGTGATCTCATGTTCTCTCTATCTCTCTGCTTGTTATGTATTGAAAAATTTCTTTGGTGTAAAAATCCCTTTAATAACATATAACTTTCCATGTGCCCTCTCCTCCACCTGTTAACTAAACTCTGCAACCCACATGCCTTCAATCTATCCTCATAAGTTGAGCATTAATTTGATATTTGGACCTTTACAAACACAAGGATCACAAAGGTACGTAATAGACACATATAATGGCAAATACTCATCAGAATTATTTCTAAAATGTTCTATTTACAAAGAACTTAAATCCTTCAAAATGTCATTGCAAAACTTGCCATTGACACTCTGACCAGGAGAGGAATTCCTTGTGGACAATGCCTTGGATGTCAAAAAAAAATATCAACATTAATTTGATATTGCTATAAACTTGACACACTATGTTTGCAAGTGATAAATTCAGCAATTTCTGCTGTTACAACGGTTGCTTTGTCTTAGAGTCATAAACGTAAACCCATGATTCATCAGTTATAACCTTGGAAATGAAATTGGGGTCATATATGGTTTGATCTTTGAACTCCTGAAAGCAATGCAATATTTTTTATGGTTATCGTTCAGCAATCTTGGCATGAATCTTGTAGCAGTATATCTTATATTCAAAATGCCCAACAAAATCTTGAATGGTCCTTTATGACAGCACTATGATCTCACAAACACATGGATAGTTTACTTACAACTGCAAGGATAGTCATCCAGAATGCTCAATGATAGATGCTTGTCTGTCCTTTGAAGAGTTTGTGGCAGAAAAAAGTTTTGCTTTGGTGTATGGCATTATTACCAAATACTTCCTTAAGCATTTGGTGGGTTTCTGCAGCAGTTTTTTTGAGGTTGAAAAAAAATTGTTGCATATTATTTGCTTCTTAAAATCTTCCATTTGAGTTGGGAGAAGAAAATCACCAAATGACTAAAACACAATATTACAAAAATGCACATAACCCATGAATTCAGCCTCTTAGCTTGCCAGCTGTTAGCATACTGATTCACAGTAGGTACTGATCACCCCCTGAAATTGGCAGAAGTTTGCACACATTTTTCAAATTCTCCAAAGTTTTGGATAGCACCTCGTATATTAGGAGTAGTGGTGAAAGTGAAGAGAGACTGGTTAGAGAAGATAGGATACAAACCTGGATTAGTGAGAATAGAAATCATTCAAGAGAACAGCATGGGTTAGTTAAGGAGAGGTCTTACTTGAGTAACTCGGTTATATTTCATAATAGGGTGACTAGTGTGTTGGACAGAGGAGATACTTATATGATGATTAATCTTGATTTTGCTAATACATTTGATAAAGTAGTAGTGATAAACCACTGTTGAAATTAAGCAGGATGGGGATAAATTGTCAGTAGGTAAATTTGTTATGGGAATGGTTGACAGATAGGAGCCAGTGGGTTGTGTATGGGAGTGCAGTGTTCAAAAGAAAAAAAAAATGAAGATGAAGAGATGGGTTTCACAGGGTTCTGCTCAAGGACCACTATTGTTTAATTTATATGTCAATGATATAGTTCATGATGTGGGAGGAGATATTCACTTATTTGTTAGTGATCCTAAATTAGGAAGAGCGATATTAGGAAGTTTTGATGTGATTTTTCAAGAGTGTTTGGATGGATTGATACTTTGGGTTGATGAATGGGAATGCCATTTCACTGTTGCTAACTGTATAGTTATGTATTTTGGCCAAAGAAGGTGGAATGAGGTTTATCATTGCTTTGTTACAGGGGATGGAGGAGGAGGAAGAGGCAAGGGATTTGGGTAGCTTGGTGAATAGAGAACTGAAGTTCAGGGACACATTGCAATAGTTGTGAAGATTACTCAGAAAGGTGCTGTTATAATGCAAAGAACCTTGACAAGTACAAGGAGGTGATAATTCTACTATATAAGGTACTAATCAGGCCTCATTTGGATTTCTGTGCACAGGTCTGGACACCTTGCTATATTTGTAATAATGAAACATTGGAAAGAATGCAGAGGAAAATAACTGATTGTCTCTGGACTCTGTAATGTTTAGTATGAGAACATATTGAGGGAATGTGTTCTGCAGAGCTTGGCAAATAGCAGATTGAGAGGTGATATTATTATTATTCGTGACACTTCCAAGGAGTCTCAGGACTCATCGTGGGAGGACACCTACTGTACAACTCTGCCAATCAACTACATCAGCACCATCAACTACCCACCACTGATATGAGTGGAATATGTTGCTGAACTGGGTAGTAGGTGCCCCATGCTTGAATACAAGGAATGATAGTAATTACAGTCTGTGAGTGTTCAACTTTTTGTAGTGAGCCTTTGAAATTAGAAGTAATACTCATACTATTAAGGTAGGGGGGTGATGGAATCCTCATAGACCTCTTTAAATTTCAGTTCATACCATCATATCAAGTTAGTATGTTATAATAACTCATATGTTCATTCATTTCTATTGATGGTGATTTTCAAAAGCATCACAAAAGAAAAAACCTTAAATAATATATTTAAAAGAAATATTTTAAAAACATAAAAGAAATATGAAATAATTCGTTCTTTTTTTAATGATTTATTTTTATTATTGTTTTCTCAGACATATCCAGAGACTCAAAGAATCATTGTGGGAGTCCCATACTTTTCTTTGAACTGGTTCACTGACAAAGCATTCACAACTGCCTCTGGCAACCCATTCTACTTACTGACTACCACCAAATAAAACTTTAGTCCTCTCCCTTGCTAACCATACTCTTACATAATTTCCAACTTATTCCCCGTGTTCTTTCACATCCTGTGATATCTTGAAAAAAGCCATGTGTCAGTTGCATATAATTCTTTTAATAACCTATGTTTCTATCATATCTCCATCTTTTCTACCTATCAATTAGCCTTTGTATTAAGTTTCTGCAATATCCCAAGGACCTCCATTTCATCTACTCTCTGTTTTACATCAGTTAGTGTCACATTTGGCAATGCATTAATTCCTCCTGGATGGCACATACCTGCAAAATGATCACTCACTAACTAACTAATGCATTTGCTTCTGTTAACCTCACTATTATTGACACTTTTAAAGTTATCTTTCAATAGTTGTTCTTCCTTTGATGGAAGAGAGTGTAGTGACTGTGGAGAATGGATCTGAGCATGTAAAAAGCAATGTGTAAGGAAGGAGGAATTGAAGGGGGTGCATATGAATGGGAAAGTGAATAGCATGAGTGATAAGAGTGAAAGAACAGCAGTGAAAGAACAGCAAGACGGAAATGGTATGGACAGGTGGATACTGTGTGAAAAAGGTCAAGGAAGTGAATATCTGAGTAGATAAAAAGGGAATGGAATGGTCTTTAATATGGAGAGGAAGCACTGTTCTCTAGAGAAAGAGAGTTCTAGGATGAGTAATGAGAGAGGACTGATTAGGCAAAGGCAAGGAGAGGTCAAATCTGAGAAGTATCAATGGAACTTGTTATAGATCTAGAAATGAAATATTATATCTGTATATGAATACTATAAGTATCACCAGTAAGAGGAATAAAATTGTTTCCTTAATTGAGATTGTTCACCTGAAAATTATGGGAATCAGACAAATGTGGGTGAGTGAGAATGATATCCTATCAGAGATGGAAGGGTATAATGTTTTTGTGAAGTTTTTGTGTCACCCGCTTGGTCACTCATCTCTGAATCCTCTCTACCACTACTTGATCCCTAAGAAATCAAGTGACCACATTTGTGCACACTAGTCAAGATGCTGATGAATCATAGCCTTATAATAACATCCTTATCTTTACTCTTTAGTGTGTTTTTCAACATCCAAGTAATCCTTTGAGCTATTTTATCAACTTTTACAATATGCCTTCTGAACTTCAGCAGTTTGTCCAACATTATCCCCAAGTCCCTAGCGTCATTATTCCCCATTAAATCTTTCATTATATCATTGATACAGAAATTAAAGAGGTGGCCCTAGTACAGAACCCTGAGGGTATTTTGCTAGTCACTGTGTATTCCTCCAAGATTCCACTCTGCCATATACTACTCTCTGGTGTTTGCCTGTCAGCCATCCCCCATCCATGCTATCAGGTTCACATCCATTCCCATTTGTTCCAAATTTTGTAATAGTTTTCCATGTGGTATTCTGTCAAATACCTTTGCAAAATCCAGCAGTAACATTATGCAGTCATTTCCCTAATCTAATTCTGCTGTCACTCTATTATGAAACATACTAAGGCAGGACCTGCCTTTTACAAAGCCATGCTGACCAACATAGTGTATTGTATTCCTATCCACTTGTTGCTGGATTTTACTTGAACTAATTTTTCTAATATTTAACTACCACTCCTGAGATATCAATTATTCTTTATTTTGCTACATATGTCTTGGAACCATCTGTGTGTGTAATGGAACTATCTTACTCTCTTCACTCCTTTGGAAACTTGCCAGAGCTGAAACTTAGATTAAACAATTTCATTAGTGGTATCACCAATTCTCTTTCAGATTCACATATCACACAGGCTACCATCTAGTCCTACTGTTATATTTACATTGATATATTGATATATACTGAGCACCTCCTTTTTATCTATCTCAATTTTGACATTAGTTTCTTTTACATCAGCAACTATAAAATCTGACCCTGGATGATGTGCCTTTGCAAAGTGGTCACTCAGCAAATTATCTATTTCCTTTGCTTCTGTCACCTTTCCACCATTACTATTGATTAAAGGTCTCTTTCCATGGTCATTCTTCCTCTTACTTGCTACATAATAAAAAAAATAAATAAATAAAAAAAAAACTCTTTTGGATTTACTTGCCTAATTAGCTAATTTTCTCTCATAAACAGATTTGGCTTTTCTTGCAATAATAATCACCCTTCTTGTTTGCACTTTGTACTGCTCCTGAGTATGCTGATTACCATTTTTCTTATATTCCTCCTACATTGTTACATTGTTACTCTCCCTGATTGGAAGCAAAGTGTCAATTTTGGCTATAGGTACATCTTCTGATGTTGTTACCAGATCCTGCACTCTCAAACCCCTGATCCCTTCCATGAGATGCTGTTTCAGGTAATTATCTCTTAGCTACTGTAGAAATTCCACTTCCATCCTGTCATCCCCTGCCCTTTCCTCTCTTCATTTTACAGACCCATAGTTAAAGTCTCCCATAATAATTGTTCAGTCAGCATTCATTGTGCTAATCTGTCATTGCATGGCATCTACATCTTCCTTTGTATTGTTGGCCACTATCTCACACCAGATAGCATCAAATCCTCTTTAACCTCTAACTTTGTTGGTTTAAGTTTTACAAGTATCAGCAATACCCTGCATCCAGTCATTTTTCCCTGTATCCTCCCTGAAAATACAATACCCTTTACATTCTATTTCTGTAACTATATCAATTTCTGTCAACCAGGTTTCACTAATGCCTATAATTTTTGGCAATGTCAAAATGACCAATGCCCAAAACTCCTCTCCTTTATTTCTGATACTTCTGGCAAGGAGATGGTGAAATGTACATGCATTTCACCATCTCCTTGCACTCATAGTAACCCTTGTGTAATGTCATTGTTAACCCATTCGGATTGGAAACCTGCATTCACCATTGCATAATCATTTCTGTACACACTCTTATTTGTCTTAGGGATGACTGAACCCACACTTCACTGCATCCAGTGGTTGCTAGAGCTTTTGCCACCTGGGACGGTCCCTGAGTTTGCCACCCCTCTCAATACACACCAAAAATACTACAAAAAGTCAAAACAACGTATAATGTAAGGTTCAAAGTGCCACCTGGGGTGGGCCCCTCCCCCCAGCTACACCACTGACTGCATCTCGCCCTAATACATAGTTTCTCTGAGTTTGTACCTGCAACCTTTCACTGAACAATGCTCTCCAAACTTTAAATTAAAGATGCCAAGAATTTATAATCTTATTTAATGCTTTATCCAAGTGTAAGTAAACAGAGTTTGCATGTGAAGTATCTTCATGACTAGGCTGCTTGTATATAGTTCCATATATAATTCCAATAGTTCCATTGTACATGGTTCCATAAGATCAGTGGTAATGATCAGTTGCAGGAGAAGTACAAAAAATAGGCGAGAAAGGTGACTTGGTAAGAATAGCAGACGTGCAGTATGAGTAGTACATAATAAAAAAAGGGGAATTTTTTGATATGTAGCCAGCAGAAGAAAGAATGATTATGGAAGGATAATATTGGTTGGCGAAAATGGTAAAAGTATAACCACTGCAGAGGATATAGTTCAAAAATTAAATAAGTGATTCATAATGATATTTCATCCTTGTGAGACATGATGCTGAGTTTGAATGAACTGAAATGGAGGAGGAAGGACTGATTATGACTGAGCAGGAGATATTTATTTGTTATTACTATTATTATGACCCCTCCAAGGAGACCAAGGACTCATGAAAGGTTTGATACCCCACTACATAAGTCACTGCCCCCCCCTCCCCATTAATCCTCCACCTACTCACAGTGACCCTACTACCATCAACACAAAATGCCATCTGCTGATCACGACCAATAATATATTCTCTCTGTAAATTGCATGTTCTCTTGGCCAGGTGGTATAGATATATGTGGGATGAAAACCCAAGTTTCTATGAGACTGCTACCTCCATATAAGACTATACCATTGACTATACTATGATTATACTATTAAAACAGTGTTATCTTCATAATTATTATGGGACATTTTCACAAAATCCAAGAACTCATTGCAGGAGAACTCTCTACACCACATGATCCATTGTCCAACACCATACTAATTGTCATAACACTTTGTTCCCAATCCATTTTTTTGATGCATCATCTCTCAGCCACTATGTGGTATTTTTGTGTTAATTCGATATTTTCTCTTGCTAGTTTGCCTGTATTGCAGGATGAAAATCCCAAGTTTCCAGGTGAAAAAACCTACTACCATACTAGATCAACTAATTCACCTTCATTTGCAATTGCCCATATATAAAGATTCTTCTTGCCATGATGAAAATTGAACTTGTGTGTTTTTTAATCAAAAGGGTGCATTCTCCATTATTCCAGTGTGTTACAAAGGTGCATAATATTAATGCACTATAGGTTTGCAGCATTTTTGTGAGTGGAAATCTTACAAGAAGAAAAAAATTGGGTTAATAAAGCAAGACTTATTCTTTACAAATCCATGTTGACTATTGTAGAGATCCTGTTGAGCAAGTCAACAGGATCTCTACAATAAACACAACTCAATCTTGTATTTAATTTTATTCTTAGCCATCTCTCTCTGTGTTTCTCATAACTTAATTCCCTCTACTGCCCGATTATTAATGTACGGTAC
Source organism: Typopeltis vanoorti (assembly GCF_054136105.1). Taxonomy (NCBI): domain Eukaryota; kingdom Metazoa; phylum Arthropoda; class Arachnida; order Uropygi; family Thelyphonidae; genus Typopeltis; species Typopeltis vanoorti. Next base: position 25,526,284 of record NC_143564.1, on the reverse strand, counting down.
TCATTAATCATTCCATTCAAAGGGGATATTAAATTAAAAAAAAAAAAAATCAGCTAACGCCTTTTTATTCCCGTATACGGGGAGTAGGCGAGACCATTTAGCCCTATCTAACTTTTGGAGACTGAGTGGGCAGTTCAATCTCCACTGGTTCCAATCAGAGATAGATGGCCCAAGGCTATCACTAATTAAGCGGTACACAGTGAAGAGAGACGGCTCAAATGTGCCGCCATCTCGTGGTCCCTAACCCTAACACAATATATTTAATGTCTGAAATAATGTGGGTTCTACGGTCGATTTTCTTGAGTTTACAGGACGAAAAACCTGAGTTTCCGGGAGGAAAAACCTGCTTGCCCGTGCCAGAGATCGACTAACTCGGGAACCAGTCGAAAAAAGGCTTAGAAAAAAAATTTCCTCTAGTCGCGACTAGACTCGAAACCAAGTCTTCCTTCGTGTGGCCAAGCGCCGTGGTGTGCAAACGCCACATCCACTGAGCTACACAGGCTTAAGGGGATATTAAAATCCCACATTGGTTTTTATAAACAATGTGGGATTTAATATCCCCTTAACCTTCCTACCGGCTAGGACGTCTATAGACGTCCAACTAAATCTGGATAAGATTCAGCCCACCTGTTTAAAGAACCTGGATAAGAAGTGCAATTTGACTGTCATGTCCATTAGAAGGTGTGATAAACCCTCACGCTGAAGAGAAAGGTTAATCGGATTATCTCCCATTCGTAGCTGCCTCTCAGTTGCCTATAACAAGAAATGGACTTTCTTGTTCCATGCTGGGGAACTGGATTTTAGTTATATATGATAGACTGAAAATAGAGAAATTATTTATATTTTTGTTTTCTCTTTTTATTGTACAATACAATTTTAAATTCTGGACAAAATAAAGGTCTTGCATAATTTCTTCACTTAACCAATTTAATTTTTTATTTTTTTGCGCTAATTTTTTTCTAATCGCTACTAGACAAAAGATTTTTCTTTGTTCTCGAAGAAATTAATTCACGATAATTATTTGGAATATTCTTTTAAAAAAAGAAAAGAAAACCGGCTGCCGACGTTCCAGGTTATATTAATTTTATTTTTGTACAAAACCATCGAAAATAATACTTAACAGATTTCCCTTAGGACACGCTTGAGCAACTTTGTTTTATAGAGAATAACATGAAATTCTTTAATCATATGACTAAATTTTTTCTTCATGTTGTATAGTAATCTGTACTTTCACTTTCTTGGTTTCCTTGTATAATTGGTCATTACAAAATGAAATTAACAGTTATGATTTAAATTTATATTTTCTGCATAATTCAGATATTTTATTCTCCAATTTTTAAAGTAAGCGATACATTTGCTTATTTTTATCATTCAAAATATGTATATCAAATGTGAAATTTCATTTCCATATTTTTACAATAGAATTGAACTTTATTTCGCATCTGATAGTTTAACCCCCCCCCCCCCCCGTTGCATTACTATCACACACCTGAAAACTGTTATGAAACATAGGTACAGTTTTTATTTAATTCGTTATTTTTCTCTAGTAATTGTTCCACATAACTTTAATTTTTCGATACTGAAACTATGTGGTGATTATTATAAATTAGCAAATTATAAATCAGACAATATACATATTTCCTGATTATTATAAAGCAGGAAATTATGTGATATTCGGATACAAGTGAAATTAATATTTAAAATCACTGTCATCCTTCAAATGCAATATCAGAATAAAGAAAGAGAAAAACCCGAAATTTCGAAATACATTTCGAAAGCCCGCTCTCGAAATGTATTGGTCTACAGACTGGATTCTGAACACGCCAATGTTTCGTGATGTTATGACTGAAAAACAATTCAGTCTCATCATGAAGTATTTGCATTTTCAGAATAATGAAGAATACGATCAGGCAACACATCCTTGCCCAGTCCTCAACAAAATTTATGATTTTCTGATGAAAATCTGTCAAAAATGTAGATCACTCTACATTCCTGAGAGAGACTTGAGTATCGATGAAAGCCTTATGCCATGCAAAGGTGGACTGAAATGTAAGCAGTATATTCCCAAAAAGAAAGCAAAGTATGGAGTAAAATTTTTTATGCTTTGCGAATCGGAAAGTGGATATCTTTGGGATTTCAAACCTTATACGGGAAAGCAAACTGTAATTGAGCACGATAAATATTTGGATCTCCCCTTGTCGATGCGTGCAGTAATGCAGTTACTAGACCCTTTACTGTGGAAAGGTTACTGCATTATAATGGATAATTACTATATATGTGTCCTGAACTCGCTGATTTGCTTTTACAGCATCTTACAGATAGTTATGGTACTGTAAATGCAAAAAGGCGAGATATGCCTCCAGATCTGGCTTCAGGAAAGCTATCGAAGGGGGAAATCCGAACTTATCAGCGAGGGAAAGTCTTTGCACTACGTTGGAAAGACAAAAAAGATGTTTTTCTGCTATCTTCCCTGCACAATCCATCAGCGGAATCCGTGGAGAAGCATGGTTTGAAGAAAGAAAAACCCATTGCTGTGTGTGCATACAACGACACTATGGGTTGAGTCGACAGGTGCGATCAGCAGCTATCATTCTACTGTGTAATGAGGAAACAGCATAAAAAATATTACAAAAAAGTGTGTTTGGACATGTTATTTGAATTTTGAAGTGTTTGGATTTTGTTATTTGGAACAGTTTCCTCCTGTACAAGAAAAAATGTTTGTCTACCATAACATATCTAGAATACAGAATAGAAATTGCGAAAGCATTGCTGCATGCACATGCACCTTCTTCAGCAAGCAGAAAAACAGGAAATCCTGTCAGACATCTGAGGTTGAACGCTGCTAACTCCAACCATTATCCCGAAAATCTACCACCAACGGCTAATAAAAAAAAAAACCTCCACGCAAATATTATGTATGTAATAAAAAAATATCAGAAAGGAAACAAAAATCTGGGGCCCTGAGTGTAAAACTGCTTTTTGTGTTTACCCTTGCTTCAAGGTGTTCCACGCTGTTCAAGAATTTTAAATTCTGAACAGTATGAAATAAAAAATGTTTGTTTTCAAGGCCATCAAAACAGTCCTTTTCAGGACTACAAATATTGATAGAGAGATACCCGAATGCACTGTTTCTTTTTCATCTTGAAGGCTAATTTTTAAGTTCTTTTTATGACATAGAGAAACTGGAAAGAGTATTCCAGGTAAAGTATTTCATCAAAACAATAAAAAATAATGAAATAAAATCTACCCTATATATATATAAAATGATAAGCTTTTTTATGTCATGTTTATCTAAACGTTTTGAAACTCAGAGGCTACCCTGAGTGTCGAGTCTTCAAAATTCGAGTCATCAGAATTCAGGGACTGAACCCCCTTTCGAGTTATCACAATTGAAGGAGAACTGGTCTACCATACCGGAACACGGGGAGTTGGGCATAGCTCCCCTAGTTAATAAATGAAATGTATAAATAATAACGGGAACATTTTCACCTTGCCAACACTCAACATTGATGTGATATGGATTCCAAATTTCTTGTTTCGGAGATATATATATATATATATATATATATTCATTTTTTAAATTAACTGACTTAAACCCGAGAATTATAACACAATGACATTTATTTGAAAAAAACGCAACATGTTTCGTCAAAAATGACTTCTTCAGGCGATAAGAACATAGAAAAGATAATAAAAGACACTTAAATTAACATTGACACACTCCAAAGCTATACAATTACAAAGTCATAATATTCGACTGTAAATTACAGTTATGAGCTTGAACTACAGTCCGAGTTTATGTTCTATTGTTGTGCACCTGTGCGTGTGTGGAATCACGCGATCTCCAGTATCTAATAATAGAGTTGAAAGAGTCAGCCAAATTATAGCTAAGATTATTATTCAAATGCAAAGGGTCTAAGGTGATTTCCCTTGACTCGACAATGCGGCGCTCTATTTCATCATGGCAGACGTGTAGGTTTGAAGTCAATGTCCAATTTATTTCATGTTGGTGGCCTTCGTTGTTCGTGTTTATTGAAAGCAGGACATGGCCTGACAGAGCAGTTGCTCTGGTTCTCTTATAAGCAATGTCTCTCTGATGCTCTTCGAGACGTAGTAAGATAGATTTCTCTGTCTGCCCATAGTAAGGCTTTCCGCATTCACAAGTGACCTTGTATACACCTGGGAATTGTAGAAGGTTGTGAGGTTGTTTATAGTTCTTGAAGCGTGATATTATTTTTGGCAGAGTCGAGAAGCACGTTTTTATGTTAAACTTCTTTAGAATTCTGCTCAGCTTTTTGGATAGTGTGCTGATATATGGCAAGACGATATGACCTTTGGAGTCGTCCTGTGTCTCTACGTTGTTACGTTGACGTCGGGATAATTGGTTGTTAATACTTTTTAGAGAGTAGCCATTGTTTTTAAAGGTCCATTTAAGATGTTGTAGTTCCTTTTTCAGTTCTTCTTCATCTGACAGTACAGATCTTGCACGATTCGCTAGAGTTGATATAATACCCAACTTTTGCGCTGGATGGTGATGGGAGGACGCATGCAAATATCTGTCTGTGTGTGTTGGCTTTCTAAAAATAGAGACTTTAATTGATTCAGGCGTCTTGGTGAGTTTAACATCTAGGAAGCAGATGGAACTATTTTCTTCAATCTCCATAGTCAATTTTATATCTTGATGGCGGTTGTTTAAGTGGTCGAGAAACTTGTGAAGATTCTCAGTACCATGCTCCCATATGAGGAATATATCGTCCACATATCGAAGCCAAATTTTTGGTTTTAAAGTAAAAGAGGAGATCGCCTTTTCTTCAAAGTCCTCGAAAAAAATGTTGGCTAACACAGGAGAGAGAGGGCTTCCCATAGCTAATCCTTTGACCTGTTTGTATAGTTTTCCTTCGAATTCAAAATAGCCAGAGTTTACACAGTGAGATAACAGAGAGAACATTTTATTTGAAATCTTGTTTTTTAAAATATGGAGAACGTCCTGTGTTGGAACGTTGGTAAAGAGTGCTACCACGTCAAAGCTCACCATGATATCAGAAGATTTTAGTTTTAGGTCCTTTATTTTAGAGACAAAATCTGTTGAGTTTTTAATATAAGAAGAAGATTTTCCCGCATAAGCTTTTAATGATGATGCCAAATATTTGGATAACCTGTATGTGGGTGAGTCAATGCTGTCTACTATAGGTCTCAGTGGATAGTTTTCTTTGTGTACCTTCGGGAGGCCATATAACCTTGGAATGAGTGGGTGTAAAGAGCGGATGGAGAGTCGTGTATTCCGTGGAATTTCTGTGGTCTTTTGTAGGAGATTATTTGTTCTATTGTGTATTTCTCTTGTTGGGTCTCTTTCAATTTCCAAATAATTATCTGAATTTAACAGTGCTAAGATTTTTTCTCGGTAGTCTATTTTATCTAGAACTACAGTTGCATTCCCCTTATCAGCCTTTAATATGACAATGTCCTTGTTAATCCGTAGATTTTTAATTGCAAGTCTCTCACTAGGGGATATATTATCAGAAGGAGGCTTTGCATCGTTGATTGCAAGAATTGTTTCGATTCGAAGTAAACTCGCGTCTGCGGTAGGAAGTAGCGAAGCTGCCTTCTCCATCTTAGTTAAAAGCAATTCTTTAGGGATGCATTTTGGTGCTAACACAAAGTTTAGTCCTTTTTCGAGAATTTTCTCTTCATCGGGACTTAGCACGTATGACGATTTGTTAACCACCAAATTCTTAAGACTGCTATGACAATTATATATATATATATATATATATATATATATATATATATATTACAAAGTTTTGTAATAAAAATTTCTTCTACAATGAAGTTTGGCAGAATCAACAATATTATTACCACCTTATTTCTGTTTCTCGTGTGGGAGAAAAACGGTAAAATGTCACACTTATAATTATATGAGATGTTATAATGGCAAAAATAGTAAGAAAAAAGTCATTTGCACTTTCTCTTCAAAACACAAAGAAAGAACATTGTAAATTCAGCCAGTGGAAAAGAAAATACTACATATTTTTCTCCTGTTATCTGATTTTTTTTCTTATAGTTCAAAGAAGAAATCACTGCATATAACATGAAGTCTGCAGGAGGGAAAAAAATCTGGAAATTGGTTACATTATAACGAATAGAGAAATCATGTCAGAAAAATTATTCACGTATGATTCTAATCTCAGCAGACATAACATTTTCTTCTAGATTAGATATCTAAAGTAAATGAACCTTTGCTACTATTTTACACTAAAATGAATGGGTATGTTCCACAAGTGATTTACGTTTGTAACAGCTGTCTTGCAAACGATTTATGAAATAAATTATCTGAAATATCCGCAGATTGCTTAGGTCTATATCCCCCCCCCCCCCAAAAAAAAGAAGATTATGACACGCATATGCACCTTTTCTTTGAAAATAATTCAAATCCTCTTTTTCAGGATAATTGTATGATTTAATTTCTAATTTTTGATAATAAAAGTGAAACTGATCATTATAAATTAAGCAATTATTTTGGCATAAATAATGTATAAGCATGTAAACGAAATATCAGTATTTCTGTTAGAATATAGGTAATCAACAATCGAAAAGGAAACAAGACATTCTTGACATATTCTGCACTACAGCCTGGGGCACTTTAGTGTTCTCCCCTTTCTTCTCAATAGCACTGAGAGTAATAAGCCTTCAACTTTTCCTCCAGCTAAGAGGATATTACCAAGTATTTAGAAGACGTAGATTATTTCAGAAATAGCTTCCAGCAGAAGAAGTAATATTTAGATTTTTTTATAGAAAATCAAACAAAAATAATACTACTGAACTTTCTTTTGTGTGGTATGCATATAAACAATTTTGCACGGTGAAAATATAGCATATTATTTCTAAAATTTCACATAATTTCAGCGGGCAGTAGAACAGCTGGTTTTAGATTGCAAATAAATAGAACAGAATTAGAAGTTTCACAATACAATCTGATTGCCATATATCTTTTGTCAAAATGGTAAAATGAAGTAATTGATTTTGAATGCTGTCTAGAAAAGCTTTCAAACCTGTGAGTTCTAGGAGAGGATAAGGAGGGGGGGGGGGAAAGCATTAGAAAATCTTCAAAATGAAAAAGAATTTTGAATCATTCCGTATATGATATTTTTCCCATTATATTTTCAACATATCTACGAGGATGTGCACTAGATATTATCGTAATATGCATAATACAAATAAATAAATAAATAAATGACGAAGGCTAAGAATCACTGCTAAAATATCATTGGATATAAATTTTTGATACCAAAAAGACTCACAATCGGAAACCGAGTAATGCAGTTTAGCATTTTAACATTTTTTTTTTTTATTTTGTCTTTATGAATAACAAAAAATCGTTTCTAAAACTGAAATGTGATGATCCATATAATGCGATTTCGCTAGAAACGAAAGAAAAAGGACATATTTATTTCAATAAATATTGTTTAAAAATATACATATTTGACATAATATTTTCAAAGCAAACATTTGAAAATTCTGAAATTCGAAAAAAAATTATTCAATTATTATACGTAAAGTGAAAGATCAATCAGTGCAACTCTTCCGGTGCACTGATTTGTAGAATTACCAAGTATTTATAAGACGTAGATTATTTCAGAAATAGCTTCCAGCAGCAGAAGAAGTAATATTTAGATTTTTTTAAAAGAAAAACAAACACAAATAATACTACTGAACTTTCTTTTGTGTGGTATGCATATAAACAATTTTGCATGGTGAAAATATAGCATATTATTTCTAAAATTTCACATAATTTCAGCGGGCAGTAGAACAGCTGGTTTTAGATTGCAAATAAATAGAACAGATTTAGAAGCTTCACGATACAATCTGATTGCCGTATATCTTTTGTCAAAATGGTAAAATTAAGTAATTGATTTTGAATGCTGTCTAGAAAAGCTTTCAAACCTGTATAGAAATTTAGAGTAGTTATGCAATTCAGTTAGAAAATCTTCAAAATGAGCAAAAATGTTGAATCATTCCGTATATGATATTTTTCACATTATATTTTCAACATATCTACGAGGTTATGCACTAGATATTATCGTAATATGCATAATACAAATAAATAAATAAATGACGAAGGGGAAGAATCACTGCTAAAATATCATTGGATATAAATTTTTGATACCAAAAAGACACAATCGGAAACCGAGTAAGGCAATTTAGCATTTTAACATTTTTTTTTATTTTGTCTTTATGAATAACAAAAAATCGTTTCTAAATATGAAATGTGATGATCCATATAATGCTATTTCGCTAGAAACGAAAGAAAAAGGACATATTTATTTCAATAAATATTATTTAAAAATATAAATATTTGACATAATATTTTCAAAGCAAACATTTGAAAATTTTAAAATTCGAAAAAAAATTATTCAATTATTATACGTAAAGTGAAAGAACAATCAGTGCATCTCTTCCAGTGCACTGATTTGTAGAATAAAATACACCAAATTCACTATCACTAAATAGATTCATTGCAAAAGCTGATCAGTGGGCATTTCAGGATTGATTTTTTTTTCGCATATGTGAAATTGGTTTCAATTTTTGGGAAGAGACACAATAAATCATTTTAGAGGCAAGAAAGGTCAAATAACTTAGGACAGTAAAATGAAATTCTAAGCGACACAATAGACGTAAAGACAGGGGGAGGGGACACAAAGGTCACTCAGCAACAGTTAATCCACTAATGCTATAGAATAGCCGTAACGAGATTAACGGCGGAGGAAGGTAATGGCATGATAAAAGGTAGAATGCCGACAAAGTTTTGAACCATGAAAAATGCTAGGGAGTGTTGAATATTTCATCCACACCGGCCGGTTGGGAGGTTAATTTAAATAATGTTTATAACGCCAAAATGAAGCCTATTGGCTCTTTATATTTAAGTAACTTAATGGGTGCACCTTTTTTGACAACTCGTATAGCAGAGTATATAATCTTTTTTCGCTATACCCTTTGGTATTAATTTGGTCTAGCTACTCACTGATGAAGCCTCAAAAAAGGCTGAAACCGGTCTGGGTAGTGACCTCCCACCATAATGTAATAACAGTATACATTTCCTAGGAAATGTGTTTTTACATTATGGAAAATACCAAGAATAGCGATCAGAACTTTACCACCTTTGCTGCAAGTTGCCCGAGATTGTACTACGTACTAGGACTACTTGCATTAGCTCACGCTAGTAATCGCCGATACTTTATAGTTTACTATATTCGGCATGAAACTCTCTGATTCCAATCATTGAGTTTCTTATTCGGTTTTAAAACAATGTGGGATTTAATATCCCCTTAATTTAAATAATGTTTATATCGCTGAAATGAAGCCTATTGGCTCTTTATATTTAAGTAATCATTAATGGTTTTTTTTTTTTTTAATAATACATTTATTCTGTTATCTATCTGTGTTCTTGCTCTAGGCATAACATCACACAGCTCTTACTATTTTAAATAATTCACTGTCCTTTTTCTACTTTGCAATCAAATTGCATGATGATGATGATCATGGCCTGTAATTTTCTGGTTGAAATATTTGGCTATTAAAATTTATTATTCACTATTTTCTTTTATTATTTTAATTTGTTATTACTTTCACACTCACTTCCTTGTATACCACTATGACTGCTCTTTTGCTTGCCTTTTCTTGTGCTCTGTTGCTTAATGACACAATTTTCCTCAACCTTCTGCATCTTATTACTAAATTCCTTACATTCTCCTTTTATTTATTTATTTTGTCCAGCAGCATTCATTCCTTGATCCTTGCTGTTATATGCTGAAATATCTGTATTCAGGTTAGCATACTTCCTTCAAACCCACACTCTCTTCTATCTCATATTTGACCTCTTGACATACGCATATTTAGCATTGCTCGAGGTATGCACTCTGTCAGCAATAAGCTGTCCTCAAGAAATTCACAACTCCTAATACTTGACTTGCTATCTGTTTAATACAGTGACTTTGATCTTACTGCAGTTTTCCCTTTTATTCAAAAAAAAAAAAAAAAAAAAAAACTTTTTTTTGCAGAATTGAATGAAGGATTAGTTTTACACCAAGGAATCTGCTAAGTGGCATATCCATTTACCCATATTGATGTTAGAAATCTTTCCTTAAACAGTATAAAAATAAAGGACTAGTGAAAAGATCTGTTTGCTTGACTACGCTGATTTTAGTTTGCCATTGATTGCCAACCTGTAATTAAAATAAATGTTTAATGAAATAGCTTAATTAAAGTTTAAGCAATTAAAACCATATGCCAATAATTTTTCTTCCATTTTCTTCCATTATAGGTTTGGTGGACTGCAGAAGTTGAAAATGTTTTTGATCAAGTGAAAGCTGGGCAAAGGGGTGCCATGAAAAAATATGCTACACAGATGCATCAACAAATAGATGAATTAGTGATGAAGGTAATTTTGATTTCAAAATCAATAATCCCACTTTAATATTAGCATGCATTTAATTTTATATAATGAAAGACAATGTTTGTTACGTATACATCTCTCTCAGGGTTTGGAACATTACCTGAGACTCATAATCCAGAATGGCATCAAGGCAAAATATACAAGCATTGCTCAAATATTATTCACCTTTATAGAAGAGGTGAGAAAACTGAGGTTTTGAATTATAAGCCAATCTGTGTGTCTGTAGCTGTGGTTATGATAGAGGAGAGGTTGGTAAGGACCAGGATACAACGTTTGGGTTGATAATGGCATCATTCTCATTGATTGTCAGGTTGGGCTTACTATGGATAATTGTGTTTTCGCAGTATGCTTACATATTACAATAAGGTGGCAAATGAGAGGCATGTTGAAATTTTGCAATGGTTGTTGATATGTCTGCATGACAAGTTGGTAATTAAACTGAAAGGATTTAGGCTGGATAACAGATTTGTGAATTCAATTATTAGGTATTTTAATGGAATGAATATAGCACAGAGGATCAATAAAATGCAAGCTTATTAGATCCTCTATTTTATCTATCACAGAGAGAGAGAGAGATCATCAGGGATACAATCTCAAAATGGTAAAAAAAGTGCATGTGCATGCACACGCACACACAAAGAAAAAAAAAATTCAAAATTATAAATGGGAAAAAACTAGGCAAAAAGCCTCAAGTCCTACAAAGGGTGTCCTCCCTCAATTCCTATAAAGGGCTAAGAATTAAAGTTTCCCAAATCTTGGGAAGTTTAACACAACATATTCATTATGATTAGGCTGATTTAACAAATCTACTGCTAATTCTAAGAAGTCTTTCAAGTTTAAATTTTTGTTACAGTGAAACATAGTAATTTTTTTCCATTTGTTTCTGTGCAAGTTATCCAAAACATGGTCAGCAAGACTAGACTGACCATAGTTATGGCAGCAAATGTATTTCATTAGTCAATCCAGTGGCATGTTTCAAGCAAATGGGCTGAAAGACCTGCTTTTCCCACGATGAAGGTACTTGATTTGTTGTTTATGTTCTTCTTTCCATTTTGGGATTCTGCAGCCTGTTTCACCTATGTAGGGTAGGTTACAGATGCAACAGATTTGGTATAAACTTAGGTGGACAAAAGAAGGAAGTGAATCTTTAGGAGTTTAGTATACAATGCAAAGATAGACAGCACTTACATAATGATTTGAATAGGCTGGAAATTTAGAAAAATGAAAATGGCTGTCAATTTAATATTAGTAAGTGTAAAGTTATGCACGTTGGAGTTATTAGATTTCCAGCAGCATATTATATTAGCAGGGGTTATACTATGCTACAAGAAACTGAGGAAACAAGGGATCTTGGCATATTGGTGGATAGGAATTTGAAGTTCAAAGGTCACGTAGCAAAAGTTTCAAATACAACTCAGAGGATAATTGCGATGTTGAAGTGAACCTTGACATGTAAGAATAATAAAGTCATTTTACCTCTTTATAAGGCTTTGATAAGATAAGAATTTTTTGAACTTTTGAACTTTGATAAGAATATTGTGTGCAGATTTGGTCTCCTGGATTCCAAGGGGATAGATAAAGAAGCTGTGGAAAGTGTGCAAAGAAGAGTTACAAAGCTTATATCTGGATTATGGGATTTGGATTATGAGGACAGATTGTGAGTATGTGAATTACAGACTCTGGTTAACAGAGGAAAGAGGGTGATATGAATGGGTGTTATAAGATAGCATCTGATAAAATTTTTCGTTATATGGAAGGTGGGGAGAGAACACGAGGGCATCCATGGAAGTTAAGTTTATTCGCAGTCAAGGAAGAGGTAAGAGCTAGGATTTTCTCTCACAGAGCAATGAGTGAGTGGAATAGTTTACTTTTAGAGGTTGTGAGTATATCTAGTGTGAATAAATTTAAGAGGAAGTATGACAGCTGGTTTGGGTGATTTATAGCCTCCTTTGATGAGTCCTTGACTCACTCAGAGTCTTAGATGATAATGATAATAATAATAATAATAATAATAATAATAATACTTTATATTTTTATTGATGATTTAAATGAGGCCTTAATGTTGTATTTTTATGCGGTACTGTCTATTGTTTCAGATGATTCTCATATATGGGGGGAATATGCAGCGTTACTGTAGTCATATTTATTTTTGATTTTAATTTTGTGGAGAATACTATTAATTGTTTTCTTGTTATAACCATTTTTTATAAACGTTTTTTGTATTATTTCATATTCATTTTTCAGAGCCTTCTCATCAAAGCAAATTGTTAAGGCTTAAGACAAATTGTTTTTGAATGCTACTGACACCTAAAGATACTCATACCACCACATGGTGGTGGTGGTATGCGTCTCTGTGTATGTATTGTGTTGTGTGTGTTGGTTTACAGTAGACACAGAAGGATAGACATCCTGATGGCAGGCATAATCTAAATATCTCATGTAACAAGTGTATCCAGAAAAGGAAGTGTGTTATTGTTTTCAATTTCAGTGGTGAATTGAGTATATATCTGTGTTGCTTGTTTAGGTGGCTGAGGAAACTTTTTAAAGTTTGGTGGACGTGAGACTAAATGGTGAATATGTTATCAATATATTCAAATTAAATTCAAGTTAGTCAAATTAAAGATGCTAAGAAATTATATTCTTGGTTTAATCCTTTATCCAAGTGTAAGCAAAAAAAAAAAAAAAAAAAAAAAAATATATATATATATATATATATATATATATATATATATATATTTTTTTTTATTGTAAACATAACAATCTTATATACAGGATTAACTGGTTTTTGGTTCTCTGCAGTCAGACAGAGAGGTTACATGCTCATACTCTTGTTGAGGTATGTTACATCGAAGTCACTTATAAGGCTAATTACATTTTTTTTTTAAAAATAAATTAAAGCCATTAAGAGTTATTTTAACATGATAACATATGATCTTATTTTAACATAAGAACATAAATGTGGAAGAACATAGAAGTTACTATTGCACAATATTATCTATTAACATGAGAGTGCCAGCTGATTAACTTTCGCACTGTTAAGCACAAAAATCCTTCTTTCTTCCCCCTTTTTTGGGGGGGGGGTAAAGGTGTCACTTCTATGCTGGAAAGTGGATTATAATGCAGTCGCCCTGCTCAGCCAGGAGTTGATTCCGTGGATTCCATTCTTGGTGGAAAAGATCTAAGGTGTTGTTTTGCCTATGGTGGTGATGCTTGTGTAGGATCCGACATCTCACCTTTTGTTGGAAGGCTGCAGTGAGTTGGTCAGTTGCCTCTCTCTGTGAAGTTGCTGTGCTGTCTGGTCTTGTATGTCTGAGGTAGAAGTTGTATATTACCGCTTTTGCGGTGATGAAAAGGTAATTGCAGAATGAATGGTTATTTGACTCCACATGGATATTGAAATATTGAAATATTCCTCTTCTGTATGAAGATTACCACAGGTAAGAGCTGCCGTTTCCCTAGTCAAACTGATTAATTTAGTGTTGACTGGGCATTCCAAGTAGATATGACGGACCGTTCCTAATTGGTAGCAGAAGAGGCAGTTATCTGAGACGTTTGAGTTAAATTTTCGTAATATAGTAGGAGTGGGTAATATATTATGCCACATTCTCCACTGAATATCTGCGTCAGGTTTGATGGCTCTTGTGTGATATGGTAGATCCCATTGAAATAGTGTTTGATCAGATGATGCAGGATTTTCCAACAAAGTGCTTTGGTTCGACTGTTGTGTTAGTGTGCTGTAGATCTTGTTGGTGTTGCTGGGTGTAAGTTTCTCCCATGAGTTATTGGTTTTTATCAGAAAGATAGGTGCCAAAACTTCTGAGTTTGGAGGGCTAAGCCCCACTTCTGTTATGCTATCAGGCATAGCGGCTTGAAACGCGCCCTTTACGGTGTCTATCTGCTCAGACTCATTCCCATATTCTAGGTTTTCGAGAGAATTTGGAAAGCGCCAGGTGAGGCTTGGAGAAAGAATGTCACCCAAGATCCTCACGTTTCGCCAGCTTCATGGAGGAAAGAAAAATTTTTTCTGAGTGATCGGGCTTCTTACCATCGTGTTGTGAAAGATGGGTTCCATGAGGATTTCAGATAGGGATGCTGTCTTCACTGTGTGCTGGAGGTTTAGCTTCTTCCATCGTCGAAGGGCATCTTTGTAGAAGTTTGTTAAATTTACAGGCACTTGAGCTGTTGTCATTCTTAAGGTGGTGGAGAGAGAGAGACCTCTAGTGGCAGAAGTGAAAATATACTCAGTGGTGCATTTGTGTGATATTTCCTGTTGTAGGGCATTTATGAGAAATCGAGCGCGGAACGTTGTTATCCTGTTGTCAATGGAGACCAACTTTTGTCCTCCATCTTTGAGAGAAGTACATAGCTGGGAGTAGGAAAGCCAGTTTGTTTTATTCCATATGAATCGATATATGGTTGACTTTATTTGTTTGATGAATTGCACTGGTGGCGTAAGAATCTTTAGTGTATGCCAAAGGACACTGGTGGCTATTTGGTTAACGATTATTGTTCTCCCTCTTGTGGAGGCAGAGGCTCGTATTGCTGCCCACTTTCCTAGAACTTGCTTGAAACGCTTGTTTAGTGTTTCCCAGTTCTTATCCACATAAGAGGGTGTGTTTCCTAGGTAAATCCCCAGGTATTTGTTTCCCTCTGTGGACCAGGTACCAGACATTGGGGAATCGGTTCGGTTTTTCCATTTGCCACACCACAGTCCTATGGTTTTATGTGTGTTTAGTTTGGCTCCTGAGGCTGCCTGATATTGTTGGTATACCATTTGTATGTTATGAAAGTCCTCTTCTTTGCGGGCTATGATTGTAACATCATCAGCATATGCTGTCAGGGTTATGGTTTGGTAGGGAAGTTTAGGGCGGCATGCTTTGAGCAGCATGCTGAGTCTACACAAAAAGGGTTCGATGGCAATTGTGTAAAGAGGACCGGAGAGTGGACAGCCTTGTTTAATACCTCTGCTGTATGGTGCAGTTATGGTAAGCCTGTTGTTTATTTTCATGCAAAACTGTGCCTTGGCATACAACATTTTAATAGAGTGAATGATGCCTGAGCCAAAGCCAAATGCTTTTAAGCAGTTGAAGAGGTAAAGGTGTTTAACGCGGTCGAAAGCTTTTTCTTGGTCTAGTGTTACAAGACCCATTGTTTCACTGTTGTTGTTCGCTATGCTTATGAGATCCCTTATGAGGTGTAGGTTTTCGTGGATAGATCTTCCAGGGATGGAATAGCTCTGATGCCTATTTATTATTTCGCTCAGAGCGGGTTTAAGTTTGTTGGCAATGGCTTTGAATATAATTTTGCAGTCGGTGTTTGTGATAGAGATGGGTCTCCAGTTTCCTAGTTTCGTCGCGTCTCCTTTCTTTGGAATGAGTTTGATAACTGATGTTGTCATATTGAGTGGAAAGCCATTGGTATTCGCTTCGACAAATACTCTGTAGAGGATAGGTCCAAGCTGTTCCCAGAAGGACTGATAAAATTCAGTGGTGAGCCCGTCTATGCCAGGAGATTTATCTTTAGGTAAGGAGGTGCAGGCAGTTTTCAGATCGTGTAACGTGATAGGGAGTTCTGTGTTACTCCTTGTTGTTGGTGAGAGTCTTTTCACATCGGAGAGAATTATATTCATGGCCTCCATAGATGTTGGGTTGGCTTGGTACAAATTTTTGTAGTACTGCAAGGTATATAAGAGGATTTCGTCATGATTTTCTATGATGTTTCCATTATCTGTTTTAATAGCAGATATAGTGGTGCACTCTTGTTGGCGTTTTTCTAGTGAAAAGAAATACTTTGTAGGGGCATCTGCGAAGTTAATATGTTTGCGTCGTGCTCTTATTAGTGCTCCTCTTGCAGAGTGCTCTAGGTGTGAGCGTATGGTGGCTTCTAGGGACTGGTATTCCTCAGTTATTGCATTCTGGATGATGCAATTGCTGTTGTTGTTGCAAATTTTTAAGGGCTGAATGCTTATTCAAATTTCTTCGGTGACTATATTTTTGGGTGAATACCTTAACTTTGGATTTAAAAAGTGACCACCACTCGGAAATTGATTGTGAAGTAGGTATATTATCTCTGATGAGAGTTTCGATATAGATTTTAGAGGTTCTGAGATATTCTGTATCCTTTAGTAGGCTGTTGTTAAATATCCAGTATGCTCCTCCTTTGTATCTGGTGTGTCCAGGAAAGCAAATGTTAAGAAGGATGGAATCATGGTCTGATGCATGAGATGGATGGTATGTGACTCTCCTGATGTAGGGTATTGTGTGCATCGATGTGTAGTATCTGTCGAGCCGTGCCTGGTATAAGACACTGGTAGGACCACCTTTGGCTCTCCAGGAGAACATTTTCTCATGTGGGTGCAAGTGTCTGAAGGTGTCAGTCAGCTCGAAGTCATTTATTACATCCTGGAGAAGCTGAGCTAGTGAGTGTCGATGTTCTTGGCATTGCTGTCTGTCCATTGCAGGATCCAGAGTGCAGTTGAAATCCCCTGCCAGTATGATGTGGTCATTGACCTTGCTGAGGTGGTTTCGCACAAACTCCAGTACCTGCACTGCAAGCTGGTCATTTTGTGGGATGTATATGTTAATGATATATATTTTCTTTCCTGTCTGAGTTGTAATGAGTGCATATATTGCACACCCAGGAAAGGTATCGATTATTTCTACTTTTAGAGTGCTGTTTTGGTGAATTCCAATGCTGACTCCCGATCCATGAAGTTGTATGGCAGGACAGTGGTGCATGGTATAAGGCCAGTTCTTCCAGTGTTGATATGAAGCTTTGCTGTTGCAATGGAAGTTTGTTTCCTGCAGCATAACTATTTCTGGCCGGTGGGCAAGGATATGCTGCAGGACCAGCCTGTTTCGCAGTGGTGTGGCACATCCTCTAGCGTTTAGTGAGAGAAGGTTTATTGAGGTGCTCATTATTTTTATGGTTTAGTTTTATTTGGTGCGGTAATCCTCACTTCCTTTACGGATAGTTACGCTGCCGCTGAGATTCAAGCCCGTTTATCAGGTAGTATATCCTTTTCCTGAGATTGGTGGTTTTTCTCCCTCTTTTTCCTGCCAGAATAGTTCTTAATTCTTCCAGCTGGGTGATAAGGCCACTGATGTCAGCGGTGTAGTCATAGGCTGTCAGCAGTTTTTGTGAAGAGCCTTGAACTTTTTTAAGAAAGCTCTGAAGCTGCTCACTTGTAAGTGGGCCTTCAGTGTGAGGAAGACCTGCATTTCCAGTTTCCTCTTCATCATCTGAGGACTCAAGAAGCTCGATCTCTTCATCCCCCTCTACAGGCTGTTGGGAGGGTTCCAGAATGCTTGGAGGCAAAGGTTCCCTGCTGCAGCTGCGCTGGTTTGTCTTTGGCTTTTTTTCCGTTTTTGTTTCTTGCTCCTCTTCGTTATTTGTATCTTTATCAGAGTTAGTTAGTTGTCTGTGTTCCGTTTCCTTTTCTCTAGGATTGCTTTTAATCGATGTTGGTGGAGGTTCTTTCGAAAGTTGGGTTTCTTTAGTGCTACCACTTGATTTTGTCTCCTCGGTACTGGACTGAGAGCTGTTTCCTTGAGATCTTTGTTGTTTGTTAGGGATGCTCTGTATTTTGGGGTTGGCTGCTTGCTGCTTCTGATTCTCTGATCTGCTAGGGTTAGTAGTATTGTTAACCGGTTTCTCATTTCTGGGTATATATGGGCATAACTTCCTTACATGGCCTTCTTCGTGGCAGTAAAAGCACTGAGCAGCAACAGTAATATAAAAGGTGTAGGGTACTCCGTCTATTTCTGTGTTGATTATTTTGGGTATGGAGCCAATTGTATTGTCCCCAAAGTGCATTAGAGCCTGTCTTCTAAAGCTCTTGATGTGAGCAAATTCAGGCCTAGTTGTAGAGGCGCGTAGCGTTCGGATTTTACCTGTCACTGCGCTGTATTTTGATAGTAATCCGCGAAGCATTTGATGGCTTATTTCCGGTCGGACATTTGACACTGTTACTTTTGTGGGAGCAAGTGCGATTGGTGAGACATTCACGTGGCATGCTCCGATGTCTATTCCCTTTTCAATTAATGTCTCAGACCAAGATGCGTTGTTAAAGTACATTTGTACGGTTCCGGCAACTCTTGAAATGTGAGTTATATTTTTTGGGGGAACATGTTGAGCTACTGCATCTAGATACTTTTCCAGTGGGGTATTTTCGATTGCGAAAATTACAATTCCGTTATCTCGGGAAAAACGGTTGGCTAGGTGAACGTTTGTACGCGCGGTGGTCGTTGTTGCAGTAGTATTAATTCGCACGGAGGTATTAGCTACAATGTTGGCATAAGAGACAGAGAGTACTGACCTTTGTCCGTTGTTGTCCGGGGGGCTGAGACTGATGTCTTTTCCTTCTCTGGAGCTGTGTCTGGCGTCTTTTCCTTGATCGGAATTCTGCGACCTTTGACCGATTCCTGCTGAGCTCGGGCGTGGACCGGCTGCTGCTGGTGGTGATTTGCTGTGGTTTATACTGGCCATTGCTTCGGGCGAATATGGGGAAACGCAAGCTATCACAAATTCCCGGTACTCGAAGGCATACCGTTGTAACAATAAGCACACGAACAAAGAAGATTTTAAAATTTTAAATTTAATATAACTTTTCCTAGCTTCACAAAATTAGAAAACTAATTTTTTAACGCGATAGATTAGGTGCTTACGATTATGTAGGTATAAATCTTGAAGTTGATTGACGTATTCGACCACACAAATATATATATATATAGATAGATAGATACACCTGAAAGGATGTGTACTTTGCATTATGGGATACTAATGCAACTGATGTGAAGTTATTTGCCTCTATATACAAGTAGCCAAGTTGTGAAGATATTTCACATACAAACTTTCTTTGCTTACACTTGGATAAAGGATTAAACCAAGAATAAAATTTCTTGGCATCTTTAATTTATAGTATGACCAAGTAAAAATCTTTCAATATCTTAGCCAGACCTTGGGTTTCAAGATCTTTGAATCTAGAGCCCATTGCTTTGAATGTTTCACATATAAGGGGAAAGAAGAGAGCTCATCGCTGTACCATAGCATATACCAAGCTTGTTATTGTTTGTGTGTCTGTGTGTGTGTGTATTCCTGAAGATGAGCTTGATATAAAGATCAAGCTCATCTTCAGGAATACACAGATCAAAATCAAATGATCAAAGATCAAAATCTCAAATGTTATTTTAGTTTTAATTAAAATAATTTTTTGACACTGGAGTGTGTATCCATAATTATTCATAATGATTGTTGATCACTGTATAACCCTGAAAGAAAGAATAATTGACCTAAGATGGTTTCCTGTCACTGGAATGTTGGGCATGAAAAGAGATTAAAAAATGCTGTTTGCAGAACCTCTTAGATTGAAAAGGTGGGGAATATGATTGAGATATGAGTTAGTAAGGAATTGTTAACAGAAGATAGGGAAAGAATTGGGTGGGGAGTGGAGTGAGTATCAGTTTTTCCTCAGAGAGTAAGTAGTTGGTGAATAGAATGTGTTATCTGCGATTGCAGCCAGTGTAGAAATAGTAAATGGGTATTTCCCTGTAATTCTAGAGCTTCTCTTTTCCCTTGTTTTCTTCTCCATCCAGCCTATACTCTCATAATAACTGAAATCATTGATAATGATAGCTCTCCTTGTAGTCCAGTATATATATATGTATATATATATATATATATATTTATACACCCTCTGTCCAAAAAGAAACCGAACTTTTCGAAAATAGAAGAAACTAGTGGCACACCTGTTGTTATCAACAACAATTATCTTTTTGTTGTCGAAACCGGCAACTTCATTAGTGTTGTGTCAACTGTTTATGACATTTGTTTCATTAGATGCCGAGTTATAGTGCCAAGAGTGACAGTGTGTTTTGACGAACAGTCGGAAAATGAGTTTCAAACAGAGAGCTGCGATTGAATTTTGTGTTAAACTTGGTAAAAGTTTTACCAAAACACATCATATGCTTCAAAATCATATGGAGATGAATGCTTATCCTATACTCAAGTTTGTGAGTGGTTTAAGTGATTTCAAAGTGGTCATGAGATGCTTGAGGACGACGAAAACTGGCCCATCCAAAACTGGACTGAGCAAAGTTAATATCCAAAAAGTGTGTGATTTCATCAAAGAAAACCCGAAATCATCCATGAGATTGATTGAAGATGAATTGGAGATTCCAAAATCAACTGTACACAACATTTTTACTGAGAGTTTGGGCCTTTGTAAATTGAATTCGTGATTTGTTCCCCACAAGTTGACTGATGACCAAAAAATGTATCGAATTGAACACTGCAAGGACCTCATTAAAGCTACTCATAAGGACTCAAACTTCTTTGAAATGATCGTTACTGGTGACAAAACATGGTATTTTGAGTATAAGCCCGAAACAAAGCACCAGAGTGCTGAGTGGAGACCACCAGAAGAGGGGCATCCAAAAAAAAGTCGCTTGGAGAGGTCAAAAGTAAAGACAATGCTGATTTGTTTCTACGATTCCAAGGGCATTATTCACAAAGAATTCATTCTGCCTGGCCAAACAGTCAACGGTGAGTTTTATTTCAAAGTTTTGAAATGATTGATAGAGAGAATTCGTCGCGTACGGCATGAATATCGTGATGACCTACCATTCATCAAAACACACTGTCACTCTTGGCACTATAACTCAGCTTCTAATGAAACAAATGTCATAAACAGTTGACACAACACTAATGAAGGTTGCCGCTTTCAACAACAAAAAGATACAACAGGTGGCGCCACTAGTTTCTTATATTTCGAAAAGTTCGGTTTCTTTTTGGACAGAGGGTGTATATGTGTATAGTTTAACTTCCATTCCTCTTCAGAGATAACCCTTGTTTGCAGCACCACTGAATTGCATGTTTTATTCCATTAAACTGTATCTCACACCAGACAGCTGGAATCCCCTTGCTATTACTCATGCTTCCATCAGTTGGAAATTTTACTTTGGTTGGATTCAGTCGTTGTGTGGTCATTAGCATTATTCTCCTACCCTTCTTTTTTTCCCTATCCTCCCCTAATGTCCCAAACCCAATACATTCTTTTCCTTTAAATATATTTCCTGCTATCAGTGAGATCTCACCAATGCCAATAATTTTTAGTCTCCCCCCCCCACCTCTACTAATGCTCATACAAAGATTTACTTTTCTCATCCAGAGACCACGTGTGCATGTACACCAATTTTAGTTTTGAACTGGCTGTTATGTCCATCATTTTAAAATAGTAATTTATGCTGTGAAGATTGCTGATAAGCATATCATTATTCTGCTTATCTATAAATTATTAAAAAGTTTTATCAGACTTTTCCAACTTGTCTTTTACAGCTTTTAATCAATATATATATATATATTTTATATTTCTCTCAGGTCAGGTCTCAGTTAAGTAAAAATGATAGGAAAAAGTTTAATACCGTCCTTATTATTGATGTCCATGCTAAAGATATAATTGATGGATTTGTTCGGGACAGGTGAGTATGCAGTATCTTGGTACCTAAATATCTAATTTTTACTGTTATATACAGGGTGTTCGGGATAAATTTGACATATTTATAATTAATTATATTTTTCCGTAAGTTACATGTATTAACACACACTTCTCTTCATTTAAAAGTTTGGACCCTTCTTCATTCATATACAAGATGTCAGAAAGGATGGATAGCTGGAACCCACCTGAATCATGGAAGAGAATAACTTGTATCATGATGATTCGTGCCCGCCATCAAAATAAGGATATTACGACTGCTGCCCAATGCTCCCTGAATACAGTAAAAACAATCAGGCATGAACTAGAGACTTGCAATGGTGACTACGAGGATGTAGCAAGAAGAAAGATCCCTAGCAGACGATCTGATTGCTTTCGTACAACAGAATTCCTCGCAAATCTGCAGGAACAGGTGTTGAAGAACCCTGGCATTGGAATTCGGGCTTTGTTCGTGGAGTTGCTAACTGTAGTCAAGCCCTGGATAACAAGGGTAGCCAATGGTAGGCTGTATGTATGGCAGCAGGATTCGGCCCCTTGCCACACCTCTGGGAAAAGTCAAAAATGGTTGTCTGAAAATTTCTACGACTTCATCAGTCCAAATGTTTGGCCTCCAAACTCCCCAGACCTTAACCCCATGGATTATTTTGTATGGGGCCAGTTGAAAAAGACACCAATCGCACTTCCAGTAATACAAAAGCCCAGTTAATGGATAAAATTAAAACAGTTTTTGCGGCCCTTCCCAGGGAGACTGTAGCATCAGCTTGTTCGAGGTTCCGAAGCAGAATTGAAGCTGTGATCGATGCTAATGGTGGTTATTTTGAGTAAATCTTGTTGATAGTATTGTAATTAACTCTGCCTGTAATGTTTTTTTGTCAATTCATTAAATTTAATAGATACAAAGAAGATTTTCTTTTTCCTTACGAAACTGTCAAATTTATCCCGAACACCCTGTGTTCGGGATAATATAATATAAAATGCTATTAATGAAGGTATATAGACACTGCACAATTAGGTAGATATTAGGGAATGTTATATGATGATAATGATCAGTCTGTATTTTCACCCACTACAGGCCGAAGACTTCTCCCATTGCAGGAGAATAGGATCTAATTCTCCCATGGTGACCCTGTCCAACTTGGGAGAGTGTATACATATTTGTATGAATGAATGTATGAAGCTAAAAGACAATCACTAACATCCATGTCCTAAGTGGGATTCAAACCCTCAGCCTCTTGGCTGGAGAGTAGCTATGCTAACCACTTTGACAATCAGGCCAGCAAATCTTATAGAGGTGGTTAGAATTGTTCAGAGAACTGTATATGTAAAATAAAGGATATAATATTAAAAAATGTTCAAATTATGAATACAATAGAGATTTGTAAGATTGATCTATATAATTTCAGAGTTTTGATTAAGTGTTTATTAAATTAGGAAGGCATTGAAATCAAAAAATACAAAATGACCAATTTGCAGACCCCAAAAAATTATGGACAGATTTCCTGTGTTAAAGTATTGTAAATGCAACTAGCTTAAGCTTGAGGCAAAGAGAGTTTTCTTCAACAACCACAATAAGCATCACAATTAACCCTTCGACATATAAATTATTTTTAAAGTTGGCTCTAAATTCGTTTGAAATTGACGCGAACTTCGTAACATCTGCGATATGTCAAAATCAATTTTGGTGCAATAAACAAAAGCCTTGTCACAGACGTCTTTGTATGTTAATGAGTTAAATAATAATGATTAGTTCTAATAAAATATAAACATTTCATTATATGTTATTAACATTTTATTGTTTAACATTTTATATATTATAATAAACATTTTATTATATTTTAATAAACATTTTATTAATGAACTTTAAGGTTTTAAACATAAATTCAGTTAATTTAACATTCTTAAGTTAAGTTTTTTCTAGTGTAATAGTATGAGTTCAGGATTAACGACAACTGTAGAAATTATCAGGGAATAATCACATGAAGTCTAGCATACGCTTATGTTCTAAATGTGAAGTGATATCTATCTGTGAAGTGATTTCCTCTCTCAAGGAAAAATTACAGTATCGTCATCCTTAAATGTCTTATTTGCACCCTCATGGATCATACAGGATAATAAGTAGCATTTCATGTAATGTTATTATTGTTATTATTATTTTCTTAACAACCATGGAGTCAGACTCATTGTGGGAGCTCAGTGCTAATCAACACACAGCATATCATATTACTCCTTACCTCCCTACCAGCCATGGTGGATAAAATAGTGTGACCAAATTGCACTTTTTATCCATGTTATTCAATGGGTGTTATAGAATCATATCCAGATTTAGCTGGACGTCTATAGACATCACGGCCGGTTGGGGGGGGGGGGTAAACTCCTCCACCATTTGCACTTTTATCACTTTCTAAGGCAATGGATTCCATGCTCCTGCTACTCTCCATGCAAAAATTTAATTTCTTACCCTTTTACTCATTTCCTCCTTTTGCAACCTCCAGCAATGGTCCCTTGTACTCGTTCTATCATATGAAAAACCTATTCAGTGTTAACCTTCATCAGCTTAAACATTTTAATATACCCCCCCCCCTTGTCTTCTGTCCGCCAAAAGATACCTCGGTATTTTCTTGTAGTCCTGTTATCATTTTTGTTATTCTTCTCTGTACCCTCTCCAAGGTTATTTCGCTCCCTTCAAATCCCAGTGACCAGATCTGAACACAGAAATCCAGATGTGGTCTGAACAAAGTTTAATGCAATGGGGACCATCACACTTTTGTCTCTAGCAGTGAACATCCTCCTTAATTTTATTATTATTATACGGTATCTCAATGGAGTCCAGAGACTCGTCATGATAGACCCAAACTATTATACAAAGAAACCTATCATACCTTTCCTTAAATTAATTCACTGTCAGGGAATGACAAATTCTGGCAATCCATTCCACTCATTCAAAACGTTCATTAACAAAAAAATCTACTTAGTGCGAACACTAACTAGATTTTAACATAACTAACATCGTACAGTCCTGACACCATCTTTGTTATCTACATTTGTACCGTTTCCACAGTTAATTTATCCCCTTCATGATCTGAGAACAGTAGTCTAAGTGTGGTCTGATCAGAGTCTTATACAACAGAATGATAATCCTTTTATCTCTGTAGGTCAGTGTCCTTCTCATTATTGCAGCAATCCTCTGTGTTACCTTCACTATCTTTGCAATATGTCCCCTAAATTTCAGGTTTCTATCAATCATCAACCCCCAGATCTCTTGTTTCCCATACTTCCTCCAGTTTAACTCCTCCCATAGAGTATGCAGCGTCCCATTGATGTGTCCCATACCTGAAGACCTTATATTTTGCTGCATTAAACTGATACCCCATTCATTTGCCCATCTATCTAGCTTATTCAAATCCTTTTGCAGGGCTACCACATCTGCACTATTACTAATAACCCTTCCCAGCTTCACATCATCTGCAAACAACTTTAAACAACAATGTTAGTTATGAGGATCGGCTGAGGGAGTGTGGACTGCAGAGTTTGGTCGATAGAAGAAGAAGAGGTGATATGATTGAGACTTTTAAACTGTTGAGAGATGGTTACAGGGTTGATACTGGGGGAGTTCTTTCGCTTTGTTGAACAGCGGGAAGGAGCCATGACAAGGGGCCATCCCTGGAAGTAACGAAAGGAAACTGTGAGAAAGAGGGTGAGGAGTGGTTTCTTTGCATGGAGAGTGGTTGAACCATAGAATGCATTGCCTGATGGAGTGGTGAGAGCGAGAATGGTTAATACATTTAAGGAGTGGTATGATTGACTTTGTGTTTCCTAGGAGGGACCTCCCTCGATGAGTCTTGGTGGACTTTTGTTTTTCAGAAAGGACCTCCTATGATGAATCTTTTGACTCCATGGAGGCCTGAATAATAATAATAATATAGCCCCTAGTTCTCTGACTATTTGTCATATATTTAAAAATTTCCTTTGCATCAATATTGTAAATCGTCTTCAATATTTTAAAAGTTTCTATCCCATCATTCTTTTCCACCTGTCAAATAAACTTTGTCACCCACAAACCTTCAACCTATCCTCATAGGAAGCATTCCACAGACCTGTCATCAGCTTAGTCACTCATCTCTGAATCTTCTCTACCACCCCCAGTCCTAAGAAACCCAGAGACCAAATTTTTACTTGTTGGCATGTTTTTAAACATCCAAGTAATCTTTTGAACCATTTTACCAACTTTTTTCTATATGCCCTCTGACCTTCAGTTCTCTGTCCATCATTATCACCAAGTCCCTAGCCTCATCAATATCCTCTAACCTGGTACTATCAATATGATACATAGTATGCAACCTTTTCAACCGTGTATATGATGTTACATTTTGCATCATTAAGTTGCCAGTCATTATCCTATGCCCACAATGCCAATTTATTTAAATCATCCTGCAAGATATCTATATTTACTTTTTTAATTATTGCTCTCCCCAGTTTTGCATCATCACCAAATAACTGAATATTTCCTCTTAAATCTTTCCCTATATAACTGATATAGAAATTAAAGGATAGTGGCCCTACTACAGAATCCTGAAGCAGAGGCACAGCTAGGAAGGAACAGTGGGGACAGTCCGCCCCGGGCGGCACTTTGAACTTTTTGAACTTTTGCAGTTAATTCTAAAATACAGTCTCGAGAATTCATTCCCAAATATTGTAATACTACTGCAAATTTTCCTCACAATTGCTGTAAGTGTTGCTAATTGCGAGAGGAGTTTTTCTAAATAAAATTGATTAAGAATTACCTACATTACTATGAAATAGACTTCACCTATGTCATTCGATGATTTTTGATAACAGAAAAGCAAGAGAAATAACATTTTAGAATATTGAAATTAAAGTTTTTCTTCAAAAATAAACATAGTGTTTTAATTTATTTCCCTATATACGTTGTTTTGACTTTTTGTAGTATTTTTGGTGTGTATTGAGAGGGGCGGCAAACTCAGGGATCGCCCTGGGCAGCAAAAGCTATAGCTACACCACTGCCCTGAAGTACTTCACTAGTCACCTTATATTCCTCCAAGATTCCACTCTGCCATTTACTACTATTCAGTGTCTGTCTGTCAGCCACTCCCTATCCATGATACTAGCTTCATATCTGTTCCCATTTGCTAAAACTTCTGTAATAGTTTTCCATGTGGTATTCTGTCAAATGCCTTTGCAAATTACAGCAATATTGTAGTGTAGCCAGTTTGTTTATCTAGTTCTACTGTCACTTTATTATAAAAGGCCAATAAATTACTAAGATAAAACCTACCCTTTACAAAGCCATGCTGTTTACTATAGAGTATTGTATCCCTATCCACTCAATGTTGGATTTTACTTTTAACCAACATTTCCAATACTTTAACTACCATTCTTTATATATTAATTGGTCTGTAGTTAGTTAGCTACCTGTCTGGTAGCAATATTGCAGCAATTCCTTGAGATGTCTTTACAATCTTTGCAATATGTCCTCTGAACTTCAAATTTCTATCCACAACTACTGTAAGATCCAAGATTTCTTCACTCCTTCCTATATAATTCTACCAAGTTTATATGAAGCAGTATATGAAGTATATGAAGCAGTGCATCTCTGAATCCTAAATTTCAAAACCTTACATTTAAAAAACTCCTTGAGATTCTCTTTGCAGATACATTTAGTTGCATTAAACTGACAACCCCTTTCATTTCCTCATGTATTCAGCTTATTCAAATTCTCGTGAAGAGCCATAACATCTGTCCTATAACTAATAATCCTCATAAGCTTCACATTATCTGCAAACAGCTGAATATCATAGAAAAGTAATGTTCCCAGCACTGACCTCTGTGGAATTCCACTCATAACCTTCCTACTCCCTGATTCTGCTTCCCCATAAACAACACGTTGATATATATCAGCAAGCCAGTTACCATTCCAATCTAACCAGATATCCAAACCCATATGTTGCAGATACCTTGGCAAAATCTTGTTACTCTGTTGTAAAAAGTAACCAGATTACTAAAACAAGAGTACTCCTTAACAAATCCGCACTAGCCTGCATAAATAATATTTCCCTCATCTGTCCAAATTTTTATGCAAGTTCTTACAATTTCTCCAAAATCTTAACTACAGAAGAAATACAAACATGCCTATAGTTTGATACCTCCATTAAACAGCCAAGTTAATGCACAATCAGTTCCACAGCACATTTCCTTAAAATGTGGTGAAATTCCATCTAATCTCCTGCCTTAATGACATTTAGCATGCTTACTATTTGGAATATATCCTTTTCTTTCACTTCTCACACTTCACCACTCCCTATCCTTGTAAGAACAAAGCCTGTTGTACCAGGATGAAACATTCTAATAAAATGATCATTAAATACTTCAACATGTCATCTGCATATGATTTTGGAATGCCATCTTCATCTAGCAAGGTAATCTGTCCACAATCATTTTTTCGACTTGCTGCATAGCAAAAAAAACTCCTTGAGATTCTCTTTGGATTGCAATACTAGTCTACTCTCATATTCTAATTTTTCTGTACTCACAATGCTACTCAGTTTCTAGTCTGAGCCTTATATTCCTCATGCAGCTGTTTTTCATCTCTCTCTCTCTTTATCTTCTTCTTTCTCTTCTTTTCAGCCATTTTCTGTCCACTGCTGGATGAGGGCCTCCTCCAGTTCTTTCCACCTTTCTCTGTTATTGGCAATTTTTTCCAACAAAATTTGACAGTTCATCACTCCACCTTCTTTTAGGATGTCCTCAACCTCGTTTCCTTTCTTTTGGAATCCAGTTTGTTAGTATGGTGGTCCATTGCTCATCCTCTCTTCTGGATAGATGTCTGGCCCATTTCCATTTTAGTCGCTTATGGTGAAGAGTGATGTCAGTGGTGTGAGTCTGGCTTCTTATCCAGGTGTTTCGCTTCTTATCTTTAATGTGATGCCTAGTATCAATCTCTCCATTTTTCTTTGAGTTGTTATTAGTTTATTTGCTTTTGTTAGCGACCAAGTTTCACAACCATATATGATGACTGGACGTATACACTGGTTAAATGTCTTACTTTTTAAACAGAGTGGGACATCATTGTTTTGAAAAATGCTTTTCAATTTTCTGAATGCACCCCAGGCAAGTTGAACTTTCCTATTTATTTACTTTTGGAGTCCACAGTTTAGATCAATGAGATGACCTAAGTATGTATATGAAGAGACTCTTTCCAAGAAATTGTTTTCTATTATTATGTTTTTTGGTGTTACAAAATGATTAAACATGATTTTAGTTTTTTCTCTGTTTATTTTTAGACCAACTTTTCTGCTTTCATGATATAGGTCTTCTATCATTATATTAAGGTCTTCTCGAGTATTTGCAAAAATTATGATATTACTGCATATCTTAGGTGTGTTAAGTTTCTGTTATTAATTTTTATACCAAAGTTTGTCCAGTTTATATTATTAAATAATTCTTGAAGGACTGCTGTAAAGATTTTGGGTGATAGAGAATCTCCTTGTCAGACACCTTTTTCAATTTAAAATTTACAGCTACTTGGGCGAAGTTGGATTGTTGCTGTTGCAGTGTGGTATGTTTCATGAAGGAGATCCATATATTTTCCAGGAACTCCCTGATTCTAGAGTGCTTTGATTATTGCATTAGTTTTGATGGAATTGAATGCTCTTTCATAATCAATAAAGACTAAACAGAGAGGCAATTGGTTTTCTTCTACTTTTTCTATTATTTGTTTTACTGCATGAATATGATCAATTGTGTTAAAGCCTTTACGAAATCCTGCTTGTTCTACTGGTAGATTTGAGTCTAGAAGAGGGGTTAACCTGTTTGTTATTACATTTGTGAGAATTTTGTACAGATTGGAGAGAATACTAATTGGTCTATAGTTCTTTACTTCTTATTTGTCCCCTTTTTTAAATAACAGTATCAGAGTAGCATTTTTCCAGTTTTCTGGTATCATCCCCTCTTCTAATATAGATTTAGTAAGTTTGTGATATGGTGAATGATATTATTTCTTCCCGATTTCATTAATTCTGTGTGAATTAGGGCTTCACCAGGATATTTTCCATTTTTCATTTGTTTTAATGCTTGTTTTATTTCATCTGAAGTGAATGAGAAGATGAATTCTATATGCAATGGAAAGAGTTATATTTGATTTATCTGTTGAAGGATTACCATCGAGTTTGTTATAAAATTCTTCTAGCCTACTTAGGATTTGTTCATTGTTCCTTATTATAGTTCTCTTCTTATCTTTTATTGCAGTTATTTGACTTTTGCCAACTGATAAATGTTTTCTTAGTATTTTCATATTTTTATTGTTTTCAATTGTTTCTTTTATTTTTTTAGTGTTATAAGATCTTATTTCATTTCATATCTTTTCCTTATTGTTTTGCATAGTTCTGCATGTTCTGTTTTAGAAATTAAGGTTTTGTCTTGTTTCATATTCCTTCTCTTTTTTTAGTAGTTGTAGGGTTCCTCTGAAAGTTTATGGTCTTTTTGTTGTTTGTCACTTTTGAATTCGTTGGCTGTTGAGATTATTACTTCCGTTAGGTTTCTGCTTATTTTATTTATGTCTTTGTCTTCAAATATATTTATTAAGCCTAGTTTTTGATTGAGCATTTCTTTGTAATCCTTGTTCTTGTTTTCAATAGGTTATTATTATTATTAAACAAGACCTCATGGAGTCAAAGACTCATCTAGGAGGTCCTTTTATCTCACATACATCTCATCATACCGTGTCTTAAACACATTCAAACTCCTTGCAGACACCACACTCTCACTCCCCTACTCACACCCTCTTTATACAGTTTCCAGGGATGACCTCTGGTTCTCCCCTGATCTCCCACTACTCTTTGTAGAACTTCTCCACCATTGATCCTATAACAACCTCTTACCAACTTGTCTCTATCATATCTCCCCTCTTCCTTCTCTCCACTAGACTCTGCAAATTACATCTTTTCAATCTTTCCTCATACTCATTCCAGAGGTCAGAAACTACCTTAGTCAGTCGCCTTTGGACCCTTTCCAACATCTCTTCATCCTTCTGAAAACCAGGTGACCAAATCTGGGCACAATAGTCCATGTGTGGCCTAATCAAAGCCTTATACAATGGAACAAGAATCTCCCTACTTCTACACGTCAGTGTTCTCCGCATCATTCCCAGAAGTCTTTGTGTTGTCTTCACAATTTTGGCGATGTGTCCCCTAAATTTTAGTTCCTTATCCACTATCACCCCCAGATCTCTTATTTCCTCTACTTCCAACAATATATTCTCACTAAGCATAAATTCTGCATCCCATCTTTGTTTTCCAAATTTTAAAACCTTACATTTTGCAACATTGAACTCACATCCCCATTTGCTTGCCCAATCACTCAATTTATTCAAGTCTTCTTGCAAGGCCACAACATCTTCACTACTCTTTATGGTTCGTCCCAACTTTGCATCATCTGCAAACAACTGAATATCTCCATCCAAATCTTCGCCAATATCATTAATATAAGTTAAATAGTAATGGCCCTAAAACATACCCCTGAGGCACTCCACTAGTGACTTTCCTTTTCCTGGATATTGCACCCCCATACACAACTTGTTGATACCTATCAGATAGCCAGTCTCCAATCCAATGCACTAATCTAATATCCAACCCCATCTGCTCTAGTTTGACTGTCAACTTATCATGAGGTACTCTATCAAAAGCTTTTGCGAAATCCAAGTATATTACTGTGTATCCTTCTCCTCTGTCCAAGGAAGCAGTCACTTTATTGTAATAAGTAAGTAGATTACTAAAACATGACCTCCCTTTAGCAAATCCATGCTGTCCATCAAAGATTATACCTTTGTTGTCAACCCAACTCTGGATCCTAGTTCTCACAAGCTTCTTCAGCAACTTAACCACAACACCTGACACACAGATAGGCCTATAGTTTGATGCTTGAGTTCGATCACCTCCTTTATGAAGTGGCACAATCTTGCCCTCCTTCCACTCTTTAGGGACTTGACCAAGTGCAAGACTCGTATTAAAAAAATATGTCAAGGCAGGTGTCAACTCTCTGGCACATTCCTTCAGAATACGCACTGATATATTATCAAGTCCCACAGCCTTATTTACATCTAGTTTACTCAACTCCCCAAACACCTCTTGCTCACTTACAGTCAGTCTCTCCTCCCCATCATCAACTGCTCTTAATCTCTCCATGAAGTCACATTCACAAGATTGAAAGATCTTTATGAACTGCTCATTAAGTGTCTCCACCACACATTCTGCAACAGCTGTCCTTATACCATTTCCTCCAATCAATATCATCCTTCCATAATCATTCTTTCTTTTGCTGGCTACATATCGAAAGAACTCCCTAGGATTCTTTTTGGCTTCATTAGCTAACTGCTGTTCATACCTCTCTTTAGCTACTCTCACCAACCAAGTCACCCTCCTTGCCTGGTCTTTGTAGACCTCATGAAATTGGTTACTTCCACTTCTCTTATGCTGCCTCCACAATGCCCTTTTTCTCTGTATTGCATGCTTAATCTCTTTATTCATCCATCTCACACCTAACTTATTTAACCTTCTCACCCATGGTATACATTTAGATATTGCATCTACTAAATATTTTTTGAAAACCCCCCAAGCTGCATTGATCTCTTTTCCAGCTAACTCCTCATTCCATGCTACATCTGCAAGCTGTCTCCTGAGCTCTTCATAATCACCCCCCTTGTAGTTCCACATATACCCTTTTTTCACAGGGGTCCTTGCACTGCTGGCAACCACCCAAGTAATCACCTCATGGTCACTTTCACCAATTGGTGGATGATTTGATACCTCATTGATAATTACATCCTCCGATGAGATGACCAAATCCAAGACCCTTAATCCTCGTGTGCCCTCTGTTACATGTTTTAAGTCAAAACTGCTTGATTTTTTTTTTTTTTTTTTTTGTTTAGACATTTTATTCATTCCAATTTGTGGTTTATTTTAATTTTGGTTCTTACCAGTTGGTAGTCACTTCCTGTTTTTACTTGATTTAGTACTGAGGTATCTTGAACTATTTCTTTATTATTACACGGTATATAATCTATTTCATTTTTTATTTCTTCATTTGGACTTCTCCATGTCCATTTTCTTTTGAGGGCTTTCTTAAAAAATGTATTCATAATGTAAAGCTTGTTACTGATAGGGAATTCTGTAAGAGCCATTCCTGAGATGCTGCTTGTATCATATACATATGGTCCTATTGTGTCTACTTGGTGAATGGAATGACCTACTTTGACATTAAAATCTCCCATTACTATAGTAAAGTTTAGATTGCTATTTCTTTTTTTGTCTAGAGTGTGCTGCAGTGAGTCATAAAATGCTTCTATCTCTTCATCAGTGTGGGATGAGGTGGGAACATATGTTTGGATGATCCTGATTTTAAGGAATTTATTTTAAGTGTGATTTCTATTATTCTTTTATCTGTATAATTAAATTCTTCTATAAGGTGCGCAATTGTTTTCTTAATTAGAAATCCAACTTCGTATTGTCCTTTAGTTTTCCCATAATAGTAGGCTCCATTTTTTAGTTTTATTAAATGTTCATCTTGCCTGCGAACTTCACTTAAACCTATGATGTCCCATTTAATGTGTTTTAGTTCTTGCTGTAAGATGGTAAGGTCTTCCTCTTCTTTAAATGTTCGACAATTAAATGTTCCTATATAGAGGAAAAGAGGATTTTATTGATTACTGTTATATTTAGGAATTCTTTGGGCTATTCCAGTAGTGCTTATTATTTGGGAAAGCTTCCCCACTGCATCATGCTCTGATCTCCATAAATGGTTTCGATCAGAGTAGTTATATAGTTGGGGAAATTTAGTCACATCCAGTGTTTGCCTATTCTGGCCATAGGCTTTACAGTCTTTTGTTCTTTTTCTTGGCAGGGCTGTGGAGGGGTTGTGGCCTAATCTCCCACACTGGCCATATAACATCTTGGGAGATGCATTTTATAGCTTTCTGCCAACTCTTTGCTCAGTATCAACTTTCCCATGGCTCATTACAACACCATGTTTTCTGGGGTGGGGAGGGGGAATCCACTTGGAGGCATGATACCAAGACTTCCTGAGTATGGCCCTCTAGACTTCACTGAAATATTGGCACTGGCATTTATATCAGTTCCATCAGAGTTTTTGACTGTACTGTAGGTTTCTAGCCCACCATGGAAATCCATCCCAGGCTTAACTGTGCTCAACATGCTACAAGCATGACTGATGGCTAGTCAGCCAAGATCCTGGTAGGAGAACACAGCTAATCTCTCTTTATATGGCTTCCACAATATCCTTTTCATCTGAAGTACCTGTTTTATTTCTCTAGTCATCCAGCTGAGTCCAATCACTTTATCTTCTCACTTGAGGTATACAACTTGCCATTACTGTCAACAGTTCTTTCATCTACTCTACTGCTGTTTTTAAGTCTATAGTAGTGCATGCCTATTATTCTTCCAAATCAAGACTACATGGTCACTTTCACCAAATCACAGCAAGTATGACATATGTCACAGTCAGTCATATAGTCACAGCAAGTAAGTCACAGCAAGTATGACATATAGTCACAGTCAGATGCTTTGAACAAATTCAAAACTCTTGATTCTCATATGTTTTCCATCATTTGCTGCTTAAGACAGTTGTTCCTCAACAAATCTATAAATTCAGTTTCCTTAATACTACCTAATCTGCCCAGTATATATTAGTATAATTGGAGTCTCCCCATAATGATTACTCACTTTTCACTTGCCAAACTCATTTGCCTAAATATTTCCTGCTCATCACCATCTATATTCCCTGGTGTATGGCAACATCACACTAAATATCTTGTCTTATAAACATCTATCTCACACCATATGCTGTCAAAGCCATTAGTGTTATTTCCACTTGATTCTTCATTTTTAATATGATTCTGTCATTAATACCATTCACTCATCCTAATTTTTCTTAAAAGTTAAATATCTAGTTTTTGATCACTTGTTTCACTTCTAATTCAAAATCATAAATTAATATAGATTTTAACAGTGTCCACTCTTTCTCTCTTATTTTAACTCTCTGTCTCTTATTCCATAAATATTTATTCAGTAGAACCCTCACTATTCCATCTTTGCAGAACCTGCTGACTATTTCCATATTTAATTTAGGACAGGAGGTGTGGTATTGCTGAAGATAACTGAAGAATTACAAACAACAAAATTAGAAGTGAAAGAGGATTTTTGGTCTGAGGGAGATGGTACATTTCAGGCTGTTTAGTGTGAGATAGAGGCAAATAGGATAAAATACATTGTTGCGTGTTGCTGTAGATCAGGAGATCCACAGGAATATGGTGATGCCTTGTATGGCAGATTAGCACAATGAGTATAGGCCGAAAAATTATTATTATTATTATGTGACACCTACAGGGAGTCCAAAGACTCATCGAGAGAGAGTATGCCAACAGCATTGAATGATTGACCCCGTCCAACTACTAACCATGCTCAAACTTGCTTAAGCCATTAGTAACTGAGGCTCTACCAATCAACCAACCTTTGAGGTCATGAATTGGTGGGAAGAAAGGCGGAATGGCAAGATAGAAGTGGGATTTATGCAGTTGCTAAGGGATAATAACATGAAACAAAAGGTTTGAGAGTGTTGGATCTGATAATAGCATCAGAAGATATATCAATAACCAAGGTACACACTCTGTCTCCAATTGTAGAGAGTGACCATGTTGTCTTGTTCTGGGAAATTACCAAACATGTGGAATTCTCTGTCAAAAAGGAGTTTATATTCAACTATAAGACTGGTGATTATGAAAGACTCAGGAGTCATCTTGGAACAGTACCATACTTGAGAAGCTACAAGGAAATAATGTCAGTAGTGCATGTCAAGTGATCAGAGATTGCTTGAGAGTAGCAGTATCAGCCTGCATATACAAAGCAGGAGGATAAACCAAGTTAGAATTAAGTGGATGAGTAAGGATATAAAGCAGAGCTGCAAAAAAGGAAAACATTGTGGAGAAAATATAAAGAAAAAAGTGATCAACATATGCGTAAGCAGTACAAAATGCAAGCAAGAAGGATGTGGAACTAAAAAAATTTCCTCAACTTTCTCTCATCCAGAGATTTTTATTAATAAGGTCACCCACCTTTTATCTACTTGTTTATGAGATATATATTACTTCTAAATTACTTCAACCTTGGTATCTCTCCCAGGTCTGGCTCCCACTGATGAGACCTCAATAAAGGTTGAAACCGGTCTGGGTAGTGACCCTTCCCATTATGCATTGCATCATACACTTCCAAAAGGGAATGTGCTTTGCATTATGGGATACATACCTGAGGCAAGTGATATGAAGTTATTAGCCTCTATATACAAGTAGCTCAGACTTCAATATATTTCACGTGCAAAACTTTGTTTTTGCTTACTTGGGAAAAGGATTAAAACCAAGTGTAAAATTTCTTGGTATCTTTAACGTATAAGCAAGAAGGATGACTAGTATAGTAAGTAAAGCCAAATCACATCATGAGAGAGAATTAGCTAAACAAGCCAAAGTAAACCCAAAAGAGTTTTTTCATTATGTAACAAGTAAGAGGAAAAATTACTGTGGTAGATTGACTTTAAACAGTACTCATGGTAGGAAGGTGACTAAACCAAAAGAAATAGTTGAGTTACTGAGTGATCATTTTGCAAAGGTGTATCATCCAGGTGGAGATTTTACAGTTGCTAATGTTAGATGTTACAGGGATGCATATCAATATCAAGGTGGATTAACAGGAGGTATTCAGCATATTAAAAAGATATGATTGTGAACACAGCAGTGGGACTGGATGACATATTAGCCTGTGTACTACGTGAATGTGCAAGAGAACTGGCATTGCCTCTTACAAAGTTGCTCAATCTAAGTCTCAGCTCTGGCAGGGTTTCAAGGGAGTGGAAAGAGGGTAAGAATAGTACCATTGCATAAAGGTGTCTCCAAGACAGAGGGGACAAACAACCAATTAATATGTCGGGAGTGGTTGTTCAAGTATTGGAAAAGTTGGTGAAAGGTAAAATACAACAATAGGGGGATAGGGATGCGATATACTCTATAGTGGACAGCATGGATTTGTAAAGTGTAGGTCATATCTTAGTAACTTATTTACATTTTATAATAAGTGATGGCAGAATTGGATAAAGGTAATGACTTTACCAAGGCATTTGACAGAATATCACTTGGAAAACTATTAGAAAAACTGGAGAGGATGGGAATGGATATGAGACTAGTAGCATGGATAGAGGGATGGCTGAAAGACAAACACCAGAGTACAAGGGTTGTTTGAAACGTTTGGTAAATTTCCAATAGACGGTGACACAGTTCGTTCATTCATACCAGTTTCGGCATGTATCATCTTTTTCATGACCCCTGGCAAAATTTTAGCCACGTATGACACGTAGTTCTCATTTGACAAACATATCATCGGCTGCATCAAGTACGATCAATGTGTTCATGTTTAGATTACATCGTGCCATCATAACTCTGGCGTTTCTCCATTTTTCATAAAAAGAGAAAAATGAGTTTCATTCAGTGATAAAACACTTATTTGAAGAAGTGGACGGCCATACAGATCAAAGCCAAGTTAGATGCTGTTCATGGGGACTCTTCACCAGCATTAACACTTTGTGTCCTATTGATGTAAATATACATCAAACTTGTGAGAAACCAGAATCCCATCGATGTATATTTACATCACTAAATTAAAAATTCTGAAAATAATAATATATGCTTGAAATTCATTATCAGACTGTACTGTAGTTAAATGTGAACCTTCAGCTTCATTACCCAGGAGGATCATTGACTCTAATCAATAAAAAAAGGGAATTTATATTAGTATATCATAATGCCTGCATCGTCAGCATTATGATCGTCGATGTATATCATTGGCTGCATCAAGTACGATCGCATGTGTTCATGTTTAGATTACATCATGCCATCATAACTCTGGATATTCCAATCTAAACAATATAAGGATTCACGACTCTCTTCTTGTTACCTGAGAGAACACTTTGAATTTCTCTGTCACCATGGACAAATCAGGACTCAGTGGTGACCAAAGCAGGGGTGTAAAATGGTTCATGAGTAAATGTGAATTAGAACAAATGCTTGAGGAAATACTCGATAACGAAGGATCTCAATTAGATGATTGAGCAGACAGTGATCCAGAACAAGAGGAAGAAGATCTCCCCACAAATGTGAGCTCTGAGTCAAGCAACAGTGATGCAGAACTTTGAACGAGTGGTGACCAAATTTGAGGCAATCCAGCGAGTCGTGTTTATGATCGCATGTGAGGTCGTGGCATTTCAAAAACTGGATGGCCTAATTCAATAATTTATCATTTGACTTTGGCAGCCAATAGTGGATAATTATAGTGATGTACACCCCCCATGTAAAATGATATTTTCATCATAATATTAACACACATAAATTTTATTTATAACTTTCATTATTTATGTAACATGTAAGCAATATTTTGAATGAATTTGTTGAATTTTGAACACTAAAGAAGTAAATATAAGCAGAAATTAATAAAAAAATTAACTTTTTATTTTTTTCAGAAATAAAAAGTTAATTTATTTTGAACCTTCAGTCTTTGAACCCATTTCTGGAGCCGATACCAGATGTATAACTAAATTTTTTTTCCAATTAATTGTCAGAGATGATAACTAAAAGACAAGAAATAATTATTTGGATATTCATAGAAATACTGCACAGCAAATTTTTAAACAGAGCTAAAAATGGTCAGGACACAGGCTTCTTTAAGTCCCAAAGTAGGTCTAGGACTCAAAATGTTAAGACTATTTAATTTTGGATAATCATCATCATCATAAAATTCCTGACATGTACCCTCAAGGGGTGTACAGGATATGATAGCACTACATGAAAAATTTACATCATTATTAACTTTCTATCTACAATTTTCCTCCAAATTAGTCTGTCACTTGTCAAGACTCCAATATTATCATTATCAGATCTTATATTTCTATCGTCTAAGGCACTTTGTACCATATCAATCCACATATATCTTGGTCTTCCTCTGGATCGTTTTGCTGCCAACCTGGCAGAGAACACTTGTTTTGCTAATCTTTCCTTGCCCATTCTGTTTAAGTGACCATACCACTTGAGATTAGCTCTGCTAATGCATTCCTGGATGCCGACAATGTCAAGTTCTTTCTTAATATCCTCGCTTTTAATATATTGCCATTGATGCCATCTGTTCATGCCTCTAATCTTTCTCAGGACTCTCATTTCTGTGGTCTCTAGTCTTTGGTCAAGTGTTTTACTTCTGATCCGGCTGTCAGATCCATAAGTTAAAACTGGTTTGAACACTGTCTTGTATACAGCTAATTTAGTGTTTCGACTAATTTCTCTCTTATTCCATATGAATTTATTCAATTTACTTCCTACATACCATCTTTGTTGATTCTGTTGTCTATTTCCATATTTAATGTACCATCTTCACTAAAAATCGTGCCTAAGTAGCTGAAATGTTTTACTTGTTCCACAGGTTCTCCGTTCATAATGCAGTTGACATTTTCAACGATTCTACCTATTTTCATTGTCTTTGTCTTTTTAATGCTTACCTTTATACTTTATATGACTAAATTGAATAACTGTTGTCAGGGACTCTTGCAAACTTGTAGCAGATTTATTTAGAAGTATAACATCGTCCACATAAAGCAAAGAGCTGACATTAACATCTCCAATTCTGATATCATGTTTAATACTACTTTCCTTCATAATGTGATCCATATAGATAATGAATAACAGAGGGGATAATGTACATCCTTGTCTCACAACAGATTTTTATTATTATTATTATTATTATTATTATTTTGGGCTACTCCAGGGAGTCATTAGACTCATCGTGTCCACACAACTATTCGACATTCTTACAGTATCTATCATACCTTGCCTTGAACTCGCTCACTGTCATAGCACCCACAACAGACTCTGGCAGCTTATTCCACTCATTTATCACTCTAAAAGTAAAGAACCCAGCTCTTACACCCCTGCTAACCACACTCTTGCCCAGTTTCCATAGGTATCCCCTAGTTCTCCCACCACCAGTCCTGATCTCAAAAATATCCTCTGAATTAATCCTGTAGAATCCTTTCAGCAATTTGAATGTCTCAATTATATCTCCCCTCTTCCGCCTATCAACTAGTTTCTGCAACCCACAAATCTTCAACCTGTTCTCATATGGTTCATTCCATAGACCTGCTATCATCTTAGTCACTCGCCTCTGGATCCTCTCCACCTCCTCCCCATCAAGAAGGAACCGAGGTGACCAAATATCTGGGCACAGTAGTCGAGATGAGGTCTTATCAGGGCTCGGTACAGAGGTACAATAACTTGCTTGTCTCTGCTCGTCAAGGTATTTTTCAACAACCAAGTGAGTTGATGAGCTGATTTAGCTACTTTTGCAATGTGCCCCCTAAACTTCCTCTCCTTATCCACCAACACTCCCAAGTCCCCGACCTCATCAATCTCTTGTAGTACAGTTCCACCAATGTGGTATACTGCTGCTAATCTTTTCACCCCAAAATGCATAACCTTACATTTTGTCACATTAAATTGACATCCATTCTCCTTATCCCAGAATTCCAGTCTATCTAAGTCATCCTGCAAGACTTTGACATCTTCTGCATTCACTATCGTCCTACCCAACTTTGCATCATCAGCGAACAAATGAACTGTTTCACTTAGATCCTTCCCCATATTGTTAATGAACAGATTAAACAGCAGTGGTCCAAGAACAGAACCCTGCGGCACACCACTAGTCACAGACCGTCTTTTGGACTCTACTCCTGAATAAACTACTCTTTGATATCTCTCCATCAACCACCCACCTATCCATCTCACCAACCCTATATCCATTCCCATATGTTGTAGTTTACGGATTAGAATTCCATGTGGTATCCTGTCAAACGCTTTTGCCAGGTCCAGCAGTATCACTGTAAACCCATTTCCCTTATCCAGTTCTGCTGTCACCTTGTTATAAAACTTGAGCAAGTTACTCAGGCATGATCTGCCCTTCACAAAACCATGCTGTCCCCTGTACAGTATCTCATTTTCATCAATCCATTCCTGTATTTTTCCCTTGACTACTTTCTCCAAGACCTTGACAACGACTCCTGATATGCTGATCGGTCGGTAATTTGCCACCATAGTCTTGGATCCTCCTTTATGCAGTGAAACTATTTTCCCCCTCTTTCCACACCTTCGGGACTCCCAGGTTATGATCACTCTCACCAATAGGTGGCAACATGGTCATATTCATTACAGTCAAATTGTGAGATGCTATTACCAGGTCAAGTAATCTCACACCCCTAGTATTTTCAATTACATGCTGTCTCAGATAGTTATCTCTTAATAATTGAATAAAATCCATTTCCTTCCTCACATGTGTCCTCTCCTCCTTCCAATCAATGTTACCATAGTTGAAATCTCCCATAATAATTACTCTCCTTCTACTCATTTCATCAATTTGTTTATGCATACTATCTCCACCATCTATTCCATCACCTGGTCTATAGCAGCACCCAACTGTATATTTTATTCTGCCAGTCTCAATCTCACACCAAATAGCCTCAAATGAGCTCCTTTCACTATCCCGCAATACAACTTCAATTCTCCTTGGCTGCAGTTCATCAGCTATCATCAATAACACCCCCCTCCCCCCATTTTATTCTCTCTGTCCCACCTAAACACACTATAACCCACACATTATATCCCACTAACTATATCATCTTCTGTCAGCCATATTTCACTAATGCCAATAACCTGTGGCCAGGAAGAGCCAATCAAGGCCAAAAATTCTTCCTTCTTATTCCTAATACTCTTGGCATTATTATACATGAAATGCAGTGATCCCTTTGTCTTACCCCTATCTTGATGCATTATTCTAAATGTCCCATTCCCATATTTTTTCCTTAGTGCTGGCTTGGGTACATTATATACATGTTTATACTCAACTGTATCACTGAAGTTTGCATATCCACCCCCCCCTCCTCCTTGGTAGTTCTAGTTTCTCTGGTTCTGCACATCCATTTTCACTTCATTCAGCAATACTTTTTCCAGTCTCCGCACACCAAGTCCATTCAAATGCAGGCCATCCATCTTGTATAAGTCCTTTCGCCCATCAAACTCATTCCACACGTCCACGAATTCCACACTACACCGCCTGCATAACCTGCGCATAATGTCATTTGCGATTATGGCCCTCCTTCTAAACTCCTCTCTGTCATACCGCGGCAACAGACTCACCATTTTAACTCTGTCACTCTTTTCTTTCGCTACCTTTAACAATACTTTCAAGTCCTCTCTCATAAAAAATTTATCACCTTTCAATTCATTCGTACCCGCCACAATTATAAATTCTTTCACCCTCTGTTTTTGCACTCTAATACTCTCACTTACATCCTTAAATTTCACACCCGGTAAGTACGATTTAGTTACACTCCCATCTGTCACTCCTCTTAATAACGAGTCACCATACAACACTCTTTCCTTCATTTCAGAAACTCTCCCACTCTTACGCTGTTTATTTGCGTTTGCCGAATCACTCTGGAAAGAGTTTTGCAGGTGCTATAATTGCCCCTGAGCATTTTGCATCACTGCTCGCAACCTAGTGATCTCACTTCCTACAAATAATTCCTCATTTTTTTTATCATTCAAACCATTTTCTCTTTCTGTATAGTTGCTCTCACTCTTTCTTAGATCAACGCTCTCATTGCCATCTTATACATCGCAATTCCCTATCAAGCCACTATTTTCACTCTCATTCTGGCTTTCTTCAACCATAACTGTCTTTAACATTAAATTAACATTTAACATTAATTTAACATTAAACCATCTTCCTGTACTTCCTTCAATTCTAACTGCCAACTTACAACTCAAATACAGACTAAGTATTGCTTGATATAATGCCCCATTGATACCATATAACTGTAGCGTATTGAATAGCTTCTCTCTTGGCACCTTGTCATATGCCTTTTCCAGATCGACAAAACTTAAATACAGATCATTGTTATATTCCCATGCTTTCTCAACTATTTGTCGTTAAGTGAAGATCTGATCCTGACAGCCTCTATTTGGCCTGAATCCAGCTTGTTCTTCACCCAGCTTTTCTTCCACAATTCTTCTCAACCGTTTCTCAAGTATGCTTGTATAGATCTTGTCAGGAACACTCAGTAGGGAAATACCTCTGTAATTCTCACATTCAGTTTTATTTCCCTTTTTATATATGGGTACTATTAGAGCTCTACTCCAATCATCGGGAATTCGTCCCTCTGTCTAGGCTTTCTGAACTATGCAGTGCATAGTTCAGAAAACTGTAAGACTTTTATACCACCATATTTCAGCATTTCTGGTCGAATATCATCTACTCCTGCTGCCTTTCCACATTTCCAGCCTTTGATGGCTTTTTCTACTTCAAGTATGGATATGTATTCCTGACTGAATGCTTGGTCAGTGTTTTTCACCACTGTGCTGTCATCACTGCTTGTTTCATTTAGCAATTTTTCAAAGTAATTACTCCACACTTCAAGGATATCTTTTTCTCCTGTTTTCATGTCACTTTTATCATCTGTAACTCCTTTTAGAGCACTTTTTCCTCCATTTCTAAGCTTCTTCAACAAACTCCAGGATATCTTACCACCGTCTTGATATTTATTTTCTATGTTCTTGCCAAAGTCCTCCCATGACTTTTGTTTAGCTAGTTTTACACAGTTTTTTGCTTTCTTACATTTGTCTCTGTATTCTCTAACAAGCTGACTTATTTGCCAGGAACTTTTGATATGATTTCTTCTTTTCCTTCGCTACCTCTTTAACTTCCTGTGTCCACCATGGAGTTCTGATTTTTCTATTCTTGCAGACAACCTCACCACATGCCTCTCTGGCTGAATCAATCAGAGTTTTCTCCAAGGTTTGGTTCTCAAACTCTTTCATTTTTTCTTCAATAATCTTTGTGTATTTTGTCTACAGTTCACATCTGAGAGCTGCTCAACTTTTATTCACTTTAAAACTTTCTTACATGTTATTCTTTTCAATACGAAATTCAATTTTATCCTGCTCAAGA
The DNA here is from genome assembly GCF_054136105.1 of Typopeltis vanoorti. NCBI lineage: Eukaryota > Metazoa > Arthropoda > Arachnida > Uropygi > Thelyphonidae > Typopeltis > Typopeltis vanoorti. The sequence goes on along the minus strand of NC_143564.1, from coordinate 25,482,234 downwards.
CTGAATAGTGATTGCTTCCAATTTCAAATCCTCTGTACACTCTGGTGTCCTGCACTAGGGAGAAAACATCACTATCAACAATAACATAGTCAATGAGACTTTTCTTATTCCTAGCCTCTTCTCTCCATGTGAATTTGTGCACATTTTTATGTTGGAACAGGGTGTTAGTAATAACCAGTCCATGTCCTGAGCAGAAATCCAACAGGTATTTGCCATTATTATTGGCTTTGCTCTTTTCTCCAAATTTTCCCAAAAAATTTTTGTATGTCTGACAATCATTTCCTAATCCGCTATTTAGATCCCAACAAGGACCATCAAAAAATTCCTCCACTTCTACCTTAGTAGAACCTTCTGTGGGACCATAGGCACAAATAAGTCTCATTGTTTTTGCCCACATCACTCTACTTGAGACTGTCTGCCATTCAAGAAGATTTGCCTCATATTTTGTGTTGAATACTATGGCTACTCCTTCTTTTCCTTGATTGTCATTTCCTGAATATAACATTTATTTATTGTTCAGAATGATCTCACCAGTTTTTGTTTTTTTTGTTTCAGTCACCCCTATTATGTCGATATGGTACTTATCTAATTCCTCAACTAGCTCGATTTCTTTGCCATTCAGGCTTTTTATGTTGATAGTACCGATCTTTAACTCTGGTGATGTTGAGTTGTGGTGTGTTTTCAGATTTGTTCCAGTAGCTGACTTTTCACTGTTTGCCCTGGTTCCCTGGCAAAAACAACGGGGGCCTTGTTTAACCGGTGACGCTCCAGCCAGCATGAAATTTTGTCATGTTGTACCATAATTTTCTATATTGGTTTAAGCCAATAAGAATACAATTTGATTAATAAAAATAAAATTAAGAATAAAAAAAAATATATATATATATATAAAGATTATTTTACACAATTTTGTATGACAATTTCCCATACTTTAGGAATAGTAAGAACGTCGTTGCAGTTTAAATTTGGTCTGTGTAGTAGGGCTTCAGCACTTTCTTTATATAAATGTTCATATTTATATAAAGATCTGTATAAAAGTTTCGACTTCTCCCAATGGATCCTATGGTTTGAATTTTCAACTCTGTGTTGGGAGACACCAGATTTCTGCAGTTTGAAAAGACGAATGTAGTCTTGATGTTCTGAGATGTGTTTCTGAACAGACCTACCTGTCTGACCAAAGTAAGACAATTTGCATGAGCATGGGATCTCATAAACGCCAGGTAAACACCTCTGATGTTACCTGGCGTTTATGAGTGTGCATATACCAGTGAGGCTGGAGGTTTGAGAATGTACAAAAAATGCCCAAGATAGTACTACTAGTAACAACACAGAAAAGGATTGGAATAATGAAGTAGGCAAACAGTAATCTTTAATATAAAGTGTTAAGGATTGCTGTTTGCCTACTTCATTATTCCAGTTTATATATCTAATGTCAGGAGTATCTGGAACAAGGGGAGAGAGATTTTAGCATTGGTTAGTTTTTATTATCCGAAACCTATTGGCATTAGTCTCACCAAGATAACCATAATGCTATCAGTTGGTGACAATGATCATGCAATCTTGACTGGAAGTGGATAAATGTGTGAAATTTTCAGTTTTTAAGGAGTGTATGTGAAATTACAGAGCTAGAAAGCATGATAAACTCAGGACACTGCTTGGGGCAATTGCCATGGTATAGAAAAGTTTTTCAATATATCATTCATTTCCTATATAGAAATATGTTCTGCTAGATGATTTTTGGATTGTGGTATTTCTAATTCTTTTGTAATTTGTGACCATAAAAGATTGTAGCCATGTAATTAAAGTAAACATACTAAAAAATTATATTCCTGTTTAATCCTTTATCCAGGTGCAAGCAAACAAAGTTTGCATATGAAGTATCCTCACTTCTTGTGAAAAAAAATTTACTGTAGCCAAGTAGTTTTATCAGTTACTTTCTTGCATTTTCTTGTTTTTTTTTATTCAAATTATTTAAAATTTTATAAATTATGGGATTAAATTTTGTTAAACCTTGCTCTAAAATTAGACATGAAAAGAGGGCGCTTTAGCAGCAAGCAGTCGCAAGCACGCTATTTCGATGCTCCCATATTTTAAGTTGCAAAGTAGATCTTTTCTTGTGAATTAAAATTTAAAGTACATCAGTGAACTCTGTTCTTCAAGATGAACATATAGATGTAAAAACTGTAAGTATCTGTTAAGTAATAAGTAAAATATAAGTAGTCAAAGTTCGAAGTATACGTTGGTCACCTACGCGAGAAGAGAACAAAGGAAGACGCCATATTAGAAATTACAGCAAGATCGTCAAACAAGAAATATGAAGTGCTACAAATGCCAAGAAGACCTAACGGGTGAAGAAAACCATGTAACATGTAGGAACTGCCAAAGAAACATGCATTTTTTATGTTCAGGATTGTCTGAGACTACTTGGTAGCGAAAATCAAACAAGAATCGTGACGAGTGGAAGTGTCCCCATTGCAGAGACAACAAAGGAACGTCGCCTTCGACCGCAGGCGGAAAACAGCCAATGCAGAAAACAACCGCAGGCAGTAAACAGCTATCAACAACAGAGGGAATTAAAAACAAAGAAAACAACAACGGAAACCCAGGTGAGCCATCTTTAAATGCATTACTTGAAAATAGATTACAAAACCTAAAAGACTGTTTAATCGATTTTGTTGGAGAACTATTTAAAAAACATACCGCACAAATTACAGAAAAATTCAACCAATATGAGGAATTTATTAAATTTAATAATAACTCGGTAGAAGGTATGTTACAGACCATTAGAGAAATTAAAAACTGCATCAAAGAGCTAACTGAAAGACAGCATAATTTAATTAAAGAGACAACGGACCTACGGCAAGAACTAAACTCTTTAAAGCAACAGTACGAGCTCTCAAACCAACAGCAGCACAAAAATGACCTCCTCATAAATGGTCTCCCAGAAATAGCTACGGAACATCTAAGCGACACTGTAATACAACTAAGCCAAAAAATCGGCTCTCCCATTGAATCAAGAGACATCCAGTCAGTGCATCGGTTACCACAAAAAAGGAAAAGAGAAAATAATACCCGTCCTTCTGCCGTCATAGTGCGACTCACCAACAGCCTAACAAAAACTACACTTATAAAAGCTAGCAGGATTAAAAATCCAGTAGTAAAGGATCTGAAAGGAGACCACGACAACACCCCAATATACTTGTCTGAATACCTTACTCCACACTATCAGAAAATATTCTACCAAGCAAGGAAAGTAAAAACAGAAAACAATTACCAGTTTATATGGATAAGAGACAGCAAAATATTCCTTAGAAAGACACAAGACACAAAACCAATCGAAATAAAATCCGTAGATAACCTCAACAGGCTGTCACATTGAAAGGAATATTGACAACTCGTAAAGAAGGAACAGGACACCAACCTACACGAATGCACACCATCAAGCAGACGTAATCACCCCGGAACATGATAATTGCCACATTCTGGAAACAACTGACAATCCCCAAAAAAGGACTATCTATTCTTCACATCAACATCAGAAGCATTCAAAAATACTGGCTGACCCTGCAAGCTTATCTGAAGGAAGATATAGACAAAATAGACATTTTAATACTGACTGAAGTATCTACGACAAACGAAGAGGCATCATCCTACCAAATGCCACACTTCCAACAACACAAACACTGCAGACAAACAAAACGAGGTGGTGGTATAATAATATTTACCAAATATAAACTAGAAGTAACAGAAATAAACTATAAATTAGAATACGCAGAAAACATATGCATCGAAATTAAAAACATCAAACAAGAAAACTCCCTGATATTAAACGCAATATACAGACCACCCAACTTAAGCACCACAAAATTCCTAGGAAGAACTAAACAGATGGCTTTCATCCACGAAAGTAAGCACCTAAAAAAAATTGATAATAATAGGAGACATTAATATAAACATTAGGAACATAAATAACAACACAGAACAATACCTAGACCTATTATCAGCATATAACATAACCCCATCCATACAGTCGTATACACGAGAAGAGATAGTCGGAAACACAACAACCTCAACATGCATTGATCATATAAATATAAGGGCCCCTCCAAACAGCCACACAGCAGCCGTCATAACATGCAAACTAGCAGACCATTATTTCACATCATTGCAGTTACACACTGAACCAGAACCCATAAAAATTACTGAGACTACAAAACAGTATCATAGCATTGTAAACGAAGCAATAGTGAACGATGAAATCAGAAAAACAGACTGGATGCAGATAGCATCTTTAGACTCTGCTGAAGCTGTATATAATAATCTTAAACTTGCATTTAACAAAATATATAACAAAGCATTAACAAAAATAAAAATACGCCCCCAAACGAAACAAAATCCATGGATAACAGACAACATACTAACAGACATACAAAGAAAAGATGCCCTATGGAAACAACTTAAGAAGTCGCCGAACAATATCGCTTTAAAAGCTGAATACAAAAGAAAACGGAATCTCCTAACAACCCAGATTAGAACGGCAAAAAGAAACTATTACAGCAACAAATTAACAACAGCTCAGAATGACATAAAGGAAACCTGGCACCTGATTAATGAAATGCTGGACAATATACACAGAACCACTGCCTCAGAAACAATAAAAGACAGCTTTGCCTGCGATCCCAAATCCTCAAACAGTTGGCAAAGAACTTTAATCAGCACTTCGTGAACTCTGTCCAAAAGCTACAAGAAACAACCTTTCATCACACAAGCGAACATTCTCCACTAGGTCCACGAGCAACCCAGTCGATGTGGTTCCCCACAGTAACAAAAGAAGAACTATCACTGGCAATTCAACAAATTAACCCTACAAAGGACCGGGGATAGACGGAATCAGACCAAAAGACATCGAGAAAAACTCAACCAACCTACTTCCAGTTATACAAAAACTGTTAAATAAAATCTTCGAAACGGGACACATACCTGAAACACTGAAGACTGCATTAATCACACCCATACACAAACAGGGAAAAAGAAACATAATAAGTAATTACAGACCTATCGCCACGCTGCCTGTAATCAACGAAATCATGGAGCGCATCGTACATCAGAAACTCTCCACATACATTGAAAAATTTCAAATCATACCCAAAACACAATATGGCTTTCAAAAAAATAAAGGAACAGCAACACTCCTGAAAGATTTCACAGATCTAATAAACGCTGCATTAGATAAAAACAGAATAACATTAATGGTATTCATTGACCTAACAAAAGCATTTGACACACTAACACATAAAACCTTGTTAACGAAACTTACCCATATCGGAATTGGAGGTCGTCTTCTCCAGTGGTTTAAAGCATACACGAAAAACAGAAAGCACATCACACGTATAGGATCAGCATACAGCAAAGAGGTACATGTAACCTGTGGAGTACCGCAAGGAGCTGTCCTATCTCCCATTCTATTTAACATATACACACACGACATAAGCCAACTCCCTCCTAAAAAGTAAAATCTTCCAGTATGCAGATGACACTGCCATAATAGTATCCATTCACAACAATGCAAATATCGCTTACAAAAATATGCAACACGACATCAATCAAATCACTAACTGGTTAACCGAAAACGGCATATATATAAACCCTGGAAAAACAAAGCTAATGATATTCAAAAACTCCCAAACCCTGCCCATAGAAACTAAATATCTCTATCAAACATTCATCCTCCTAGTGCAGAACCTAAAATCACAACCATCACACAGGTGAAAACAACACGCTATCTTGGACTTCACTTTGATGCTGATCAAAGTTGGGATAGCCATATAAACTACCTACATACCAAGCTTAGGATAATAGCAAGCAAACTATACAGATTAAAAGACATTGCTCCAACCCACATAAAAATACTAATCTATAAAGCATTATGTGAAAACATTTTAAGATATGCAGTCACATCATATGCATTCTGCACAGACTACAGACTTAACAGGCTACAATGGTTGCCTGTTAAGTTTCATCCGTGCAGGAAGCACGGATGAAACACAAAATATTTAAGGTGAAACACTTATGCCACTACACAGTCATGTTAAAACACTACTACAGCCCAACATATAGAGTAACCAGAACAACATATCAAATAACAAGACCACAGTCAACAAACTACCTAACATATAAGTACAACAATCACTACGGCAAAGCCACCCGAAACTTCTACGTACCTGACATGATAAACAAACTGCCGTTCGACAACAGAAACCTAGGAACATACAGTGAGCTGAAACAGGCACTATATAAATATTATAGCGAGAATGAAAATTAGAGCAATTCCTGTTTCTCCTCCACCACACATGCACACACACACACACACCTATGGCAACCCCCTCCCCTCTCAAAAACTATCACTACAAGAACACAAAGAAACAAACACACCATGTCTAAATCCAACCCTAGTTGCACAAAAAAAAAAAAAGAAAAAAAAAAGTTAAACTGTAATAGCAGTCGAAGTCTTTCAAGCACGTACCAACAAACAGTAAAATCAACACCTGGCTTGTGACCAGTATAGGAACACAACCATGAAACCACCACCCTCTGTCATCTATTATCTTCCTCAGATAAGCTCTGCTAAGCTTCGAGGAAGAAAATTACTAACTTGCAAGTATCTGTTATACACACTTGTAATGCATTATAAATATTATATATATATATATAATTACTACAGCAACTATGTATGCAATTCATCTGAGACATAAAAAAAATAAATAAATTATTATTATTATTATAATAATAATAATAATAATTATGTATATTCTAAATTCAGAAATTCTGTATAATCCTTATTGTAAATACTGTAAATATTATTATTGTATGTAATTTATACTGAGACATAATAAAATGTTTTTAAAAAAAAAAAAAAAAATATTAAGATCAGACCTCATGGAGTCAAAGGACTCATCGCTGGAGGTCCATACGCTTTCTTGAAAAAAGCTTGTTAAACCCATTCACAGTTTCCACACTCAACATACTTTCAAGCAATTCATTCCACCCACTATTTACTCTCCATGCAATGAATCTGATTCTCACTTCACTGATTGCAGCCTATCTTATTCAGCTTCCAGGGATGGTGAGTTGTTATATTGTTGTTCTTTGAAAAATTTCCGCATTAATTATTATTATTATTCAGGTCTCCATGGAGTCAAAAGACTCATCGTGGGAGATCCTTCCTAAGAAACACAAAGTCTATCAAGACTCATCAATCTGGTAACAATTCCTCACCAAATTATTTATCTCAGTCATATCTCCTTTCCTTCTATTCACAAGGCTCTGCATCTTTCATTCTTTCAAATCACTCTTCATATCTGACATTACATAGACTTGACACTTTCTTAATAAACCTTCTCTGGACTCTCTAATACATCCTCATCCCTTTGAAAACTAGGTCACCAAATCTATGCACAGTAGTCCATATACATATGGACTATAGTAGTAGTAACCCCCTTTGCTTCTGCATGTCAGTGTACTCTTCATTATTACCATAATCTGTTGTGATGTTTTTATAGTGTAAGCAATGTGACCCGTAAACTTTTAGTCTCTGTCCACTATCACTCCCAGGACTCTAATCTCTTCCACTGCCCTCAAAATTTCTGCATTAAATGAATACTCTGCATCCCAAACTTGCCTACCAGATTTCAAGACCTTGCACTTTACTCAACTCACTTGCATACTCACATAGTCTGTTGAGATCCTCCTGCATTTCCACAACATCTTCTTTACTACTCATAGCCTTTCAGAACTCTGCATGATTGGCAACAGCTACACATCTCCAGATAAGCCAGTTCAAATGATATTACCATACAAATTAAACAATAATGGTGCCAAAACAGATCCCTGTAGTATTCCACTACAGGGATCTGTAGTGGAGTACTACAGATGGGATACCACCCCTCCAGACAAAAACTGCTGAGACCTATCTGACTGTCAATAAGGTATCCAACTCATTCTGTTATATAATTCCATCTGTTTCATTTAGCTTCTAGCTTGTCATGTGGCAGTGTGTTAAGCCTTAGCAAAATCCAAGTATATCAGTGTATATGCATGTCCTTTATCTACTGAATTTGTTACCTTGTTGTGCTATATAAGCAGACTGCTAAACCATGACCTCCCCCCCTAACAAACCCATGCTGGCTATCATAAAGGATGCTGCTATTATCAACTCATTTCTGAATCCTTGTCCTCACCTTCTCTATTAACTTAACAACAACTCCAGATATGCAGTCTGGCCTATAATTTGTAGGTTCAGTCTATCTCTCACCCCTTGTAGAGTGTATTAATTTTTATCACCTTTCATTCTTTTAGGACTTGCCATTAGGAAAAAAGGGAAATTATTCCATTATTATTCCAGGTTTCTCTGTGTCATTTTCCCACTTTTATTTTAGTTAAGGTGTTCTTTCTGTGGGAAGCTTTCAGTATTGACACTACATTGTGATGTAAATAAAAAGTTGAATGAAAAATAAGCAATTAAAACCTGACAAGTTTTGTAAGTCATCAGACTTACATCATCATGGATACTAGTACAAAAAAGGTTTTCCACAACAAAAGCCCATAAACAATTAATTACACATATTAGATGTTATGATTACTTCACAGCTATTATATACAAATGAGAAACCAGAATAAATATGCTAAATTCATTACTGTATGTTGGCACACTGCTAGTTGTTGCTATCATGTTCTGTGGCATCACACATGTCATATCCTATGTCCATGCCAGTGAGATTTTTAATAAAAGTTGATCATACTTGGTGTAACATTTTTATTACATTGTGTGAGGATCTTAAGCATTTGCGAGGCTTCTATAAACTTTCTTGTAAAACAATCATAATCAATATATGGCATTTTGTTGCCAAACTATCTGATGGCCTGTGCTGGTAGTGTGGAACTAAACCTGATTTGTGCTGTCTTCTTTTTTTTTGACATCTTTTACATGTTCAGACATATGGATCTCTCCCAATCTTCCTGTCTGGCCTACATAACAAATGGCACAATAGCAACAAATCTCATAAGTGCCTGGTTTTTTCATGGGGTAATCTGGAGGTTTTGGTGGATTTAAGAATCTTGAGATTTTTTGCGAAGGTAAAAAAGCCACTTTGATGTTGTACTTGCAGAGCATAATAAAATTAGTTTAATCCTTTATCCAAGTGTGAGCAAACAAAGTTTGCGCCTGAAAGTATCTTCAGGTACCTACAACACCAGGGCAACTCGTTGCAAAGGTGGAGCAAGCCACCAACACTCCTATCTCAGTATCTCCTATAATGCAAAACACATCTCCTTGCAGATATGTCTAATGTTATGCATTAAGGGAAGGGCCACTACCCAGACTAGTTTCGACCTTTATTGAGGTAGAATGGGAGTTCATGCCTTTCATCACTGGCCTCTTTAGATTTAAAAAAAAAGTTGTGCTGAGAGTCAGCTTGATAGAGAGAGAGGAGAAGAAAGATAGAGTGGATAGTAGTAGGTAGTTAAAAGAGGCCTCAGTCGATCCACCTGGCCTGACTTAAATGCCAGCACCAAGCAGATCTCCGACATTATCTCCCTCCATCCGTTCTCCTCCGCGTTCTCCGGCCAGCCACCTCTTCAGATGTCTGGCCGATGAAAGAAGTGAAAAAACAAATGCAGGAAGACACACATAAATTGAAAATCAAAAGAACTAGGACACACATAAACAGAAACAACAAAGGAGCTAGAACACGCATAAAGAGGACAACAAAAACAGAAACAACAAAGGAGCTAGAACACGCATAAAGAGAACAACAAAAGTCGGTGAATTAACAGAAAAGTACTGCAAGAACGGGGGAAGAGCCTGGCCTGAGTGATGCAGCCCGCAAGGAGCTGCACCGCCTCGCTGTAAGCCTTCGCCGCTCGGGTTCTCAGGTCTGCCCCCTCCTATGTGGATTAAGCGTGAACATACAAAAACAGAACCAAGAAACTTAGAAGGGGCTTTTTTTTTATTTTTATTTTTTTATTTTTTTTTATTTTTTATGTCATATTTGCCCTGCTATCTCTTACCGCTTCCTCATAGTCTTTTACCACGTTTTCCATCACTGTGAGTACGTGTACTGACTCTTCATCATTAAGTTGCCATATTCTCTTCAAGCATTCATTCCATTCCGCTCGGTCGTAAGTGACTTTCCCAAACTTGAGCCATATTCTAAGACTCTCTAGCTCACCTTCACATTGCAAAGCCACGTCTCCCTTTTCCTGTACAGCTGTGTGGACTTTGTTTTTTATCTCGGGTTTATTCCTAAGATAGAATAGGATTCGTTCTGTTACATTCGAATATTCATATCGGGGTTCTTTTCTTTTTACCGGTTTTGTAATGGCGTGAGAAGAACCGGTGTTTGTATCCTGTTTATTTCGTTTCATTTCTCCTTCTTCTTCCGGTGTGATGGGTCATTTTGTTGTACTGGTGTTGATTTCCATTTCCTCTGTTTCTGTACTGTTATTGTTGCCTTCCGATTCATTGGTGTAAGATTTCATAGTGTTCTGTTTCTTTTTCATCCTAATTCTCCCTTCTGCGTTCCTCCCAGTAGTCGTTGCAGTAACTGGCGGTTGGAGGGCTGGAAACTCTTCTGGTTCAGTTGTTTGTGGTTCGTTTACTGTTTGGCCGGCCGGTAGCTCGAGAGTCCTGTGTTGTGAGCTTAGGAATGGCTACTGCCGCAGGTGTTATGGAGCCTCCTGCTCTTTCTGCAAGGGTCCTATTAGGACAAATATCTATTTTATGGGATGTGTTCCCACATTTACGGCACGGTGACTCACATTGATTCAATGTGTGTTCTGTCGATAAGCAGTTGCGGCATGTGTTGTTTTTCGGGCAGTGAGCGCTAAGGTGACCCAAAGCGGTGCACCGAAAACATTGTTTTCTTACGCCTGGATAATTGACTATTACTCTTGCTGAGCCTAAAAAAATCAAGTTGGGGACCTCGGTTTTCATCTCGATTGAAATGCTCACTTCCCCTGATTTCCACTCTGGGATATCCGCGTCTTGTCCGAATGTTACGTTTCGGACAGTCCCCCACTTGGAGAAAATGGTTTTAATGATTTCCTCCCCTTTCTCTAGATATTCGAGTGGAAACCTGTCAATTTTTATGGATTTTAAAATACTTCCGACTAGGAAGGGTAGGTATTTTTTCCCTTCACATTCTACACCCTTAAGGAGCGTTTCTCTTGTTTCTATGTTGTTTGTTACTACTTGGAATCTACCCCCCCCCGTAAGGGGTAAGCCCATAAATACTTTCTGCTTTGACGACTTTGAGAAGAGCTCTCACAAACGTCGCTTTGTCGATGTTTCGGTCAATTTCGATCCCGAGAGTACGAACTCTTGGCAAGAATTTCGACATTGTTTAAAAGCAAATACCTTACCAACGGAATAGCAAATTTCAGTCCCCAAAAGGAAATACCCTAAAACGGACCTGCACCGATTGGAACGAGGCCGCAAAAAATAAAAACCAACAAAAGAAAAACTAGAAGGGTTCTTACCAAACAATACTGGAATAGGAGCTCTCTCTCGGGATCTGGTAACTGGCAACTGGAATCCAAAAGAAGACTGGAACATGGAGCTTTCTCTCGGGGCCGCTAAATCTGGAACTTGTCTCATCAGTGGAAGGTCTCATCAGTGAGTAGGCAGACCTAGTTCTTTATTGAGGTCTCATCAGTGAGTAGCCAGACCTAGTGGGTAGCCAGACCTAGTGAGTAGCCAGACCTTACCCCAGTCCTGAAGATACTTTCAGGCGCAAACTTTGTTTGCTCACACTTGGATAAAGGATTAAACTAATTTTATTATACTCTAACCAAGTGAAAAATAAATTTTCAACATCTTTCTCTAAATCCAGAGTAATTTATTAAAAAGGGTGGCACACCATTTGCAACTCCTATAGGTAAAGATGACCTGCTAATGCTTCTGCCTGGTATCTCCACTTGGGCCTGGCTCCCACCGAAGAGACCTCAATAAAGGTCGAAACTAGTCTGGGTAGTGGCCTTCCCTTAATGCATAACATTAGACATATCCGCAAGGAGATGTGTTTTGCATTATAGGAGATACTGAGATAGGAGTGTTGGTGGCTTGCTCCACCTTTGCAATGAGTTGCTCTGGTATTGTACCACCTTACCCCAGTCCTGAAGATACTTTGTTTGTGCAAACTTTGTTTGCTCACACTTGGATAAAGGATTAAACTAATTTTATTATACTCTAACCAAGTGAAAAATATACTTGCAGAGCAATATATCTGCTTTGCCTGGAACATTCTTGTTGTAAGGTAGCATGATTGCATTCATAAAATTTTGTTTAAGTAAGGCTGCTGCAGGAGATGAATTAAGAATTTTGCTCATTGTCTTGGGTTCATAACCATTAAGTGTGAGGTTCTGTCTCAAGTAGTGCAGATTTTTATTCCTTTTAATTAGTGCGCTTGATGTATTGTATTCTCTATCTTGTAAAGTTTAATTATCTCTATCTTTTGTAATGGATGGCGATGTGAAGAGGCATTTGAAAATCTTCCTGTTGTTTTAGGTTCTCTGTATATGGAAAAGGATAGCCTCTTTTCCTCTTCATTTATTTCTACGAAGATATCAAGGAACAGTAAATTTTTGTGCTGTTCTAGTTCCAAAAGCTTCCCAGAGAACTGCTAAATCACAGAAACTTATCTTTCATCTAGAAGCTCACAGTGGTCTTTTTGTTGTATTCAGTCTTATCTTCAATTGATCTGGTTGATAAATACTTTTTTTTTTAAAGTGTTTCCTTGATCTTCTGCAATCCTAGAAATATCCTCATCTCACTATCTGAGAGATCTTATAAGACCATCTCTTCATTTTGCCCAACCTTTTAAATGCTGCCTGTTTTAATATACCAGAAATGTTTAACCATTATTCTTCAATTGATTCAATGATATTTTTAATCTTCTGTTAATGTTTTAATCTCTCTGTTGAAAAAGCCACCTTATACGGGAGTCTTTTAGTGACTGACTTTTAGGCAGGCCTTTTCTTTAGTTTCTGCTTTTATTATTCTTAACCATTATGGATGAAATCAAATTGGTAATGCTTTTTAAAATTGATAAATTATCAAAATTGTTGGCATAATTAATGAAATTTTAATGCAAGATGAAGAATATTCAGCATTTTAAATAAATCTGTTAATATATGGAAATGAAATAAATAATAATAACAAAAAAAAAAGAATTATATCATCCAAAATAAAATTTTTAAGAGCTGCAAGATATACTGATTTAAATAAGAAACGAAATCTAGACATTTTGCAATTAATTTATAAGAAATAGATATGGATTTGGATGATGATGAAGCAATTTATTTCTGTAATATAATATAGAAGTAATTGATGACTGTGTAAGCATTTAGGAAGTAGATGATTTTTATTGTGAAGTGTGAGATCACCATTTATTATGCTAAAGCATTACCTCCTTTTGTGGATGTGGTTGACATGAGAAAAAAAGTATTAGTATAATTATTGTAGTTTAATTATTATTATTATGTTTTTAAATGTAAATCTCAACCCATGAAAGGTTGTAAATGTTTTATACAATATCCTCAGATTTGCTTAAGGATTAGATAATCTGTATAGCTTGCTCCAGAAAGAATTTTTTTTTTCCCACTTCAGGACTCCTGACCAGGATGATGGTCTCAATAAATTCATCTGACACTTAAGACATTAACAAATATTCTTGACTTCAAGAGGTAGTAAGACAGTTATCTACTATGCTGTAGATATATCTCACTAGAGAACTATCAACTACACACACACACACACACACACATTTATATTGCAGTTTGAGAGTATAATTCAAAGATATATATATATATATCTTGTTTATATAATGTTTTCTTTCAGTATTTTGGACGCTCAAGAATTTGAGTGGGAAAGTCAGTTGTGCTTTTATTGGGAAAGAGAACCAGATGAATTGATTGTACGACAGTGCAGTGGAGTATTCAATTATGGTTATGAATACATGGGTTTAAATGGAAGGCTAGTTATCACACCTCTGACAGACCGTATATATTTAACAATTACACAGGTAAATATTAGTGATTATGAATGATAAAATTTAAGGATTTATATTTATAAGGTTAGATTTATAAAATTAGCAATATGATTTCTTTATATTTTCCATTGAATATATATGTATAAACATTTATTATTATTATTATTAAATTATTATTATTAAACAAGACCTCATGGAGTCAAAGACTCATCTAGGAGGTCCTTTTATCTCACACACATCTCATCATACCGGGTCTTAAACACATTCAAACTCCTTGCAGACACCACACTCTCAGGCAAGGCATTCCAATCATTCACAACTCTGCACGAAAAAAACCTGCCTCTCACTCCCCTACTCACACCCTCTTTATACAGTTTCCAGGGATGACCTCTGGTTCTCCCCTGATCTCCCACTATTCGCTGTAGAACTTCTCCACCATTGATCCTATAGCAACCCCTTACCAACTTGTAGGTCTCTATCATATCTCCCCTCTTCCTTCTCTCCACTAGTCTCTGCAAATTACATCTTTTCAATCTTTCCTCATACTCGACATTCCAGAGGTCAGAAACTACCTTAGTCAGTCGCCTTTGGACCCTTTCCAACATCTCCTCATCCTTCTGAAAACCAGGTGACCAAATCTGGGCACAATAGTCCATGTGTGGCCTAATCAAAGCCTTATACAATGGAACCAGAATCTCCCTACTTCTACACGTCAGTGTCCTCCTCATCATTCCCAGAAGTCTTTGTGTTGTCTTCACAATTTTGGCGATGTGACCCCTAAATTTTAGATCCTTATCCACTATCACTCCCAGATCTCTTATTTCCTCTACTTCCAACAATATATTCTTACCAAGCATAAATTCTGCATCCCATCTTTGTTTTCCAAATTTTAAAACCTTACATTTTGCAACATTGAACTCACACCCCCATTTGCTTGCCCAATCACTCAATTTATTCAAGTCTTCTTGCAAGGCCACAACATCTTCACTACTCTTTATGGTTCTTCCCAACTTTGCATCATCTGCAAACAACTGAATATCTCCATCCAAATCTTCGCCAATATCATTAATATACAAGTTAAATAGTAATGGCCCTAAAACAGATCCCTGAGGCACTCCACTAGTGACTTTCCTTTTCCTGGATATTGCACCCCCATACACAACTTGTTGATACCTATCAGATAGCCAGTCTCCAATCCAATGCACTAATCTAATATCCAACCCCATCTGCTCTAGTTTGACTGTCAACTTATCATGAGGCACTCTATCAAAAGCTTTTGCGAAATCCAAGTATATTACTGTGTATCCTTCTCCTCTGTCCAAGGAAGCAGTCACTTTATTGTAATAAGTAAGTAGATTACTAAAACACGACCTCCCTTTAGCAAATCCATGCTGTCCATCAAAGATTATACCATTGTTGTCAACCCAACTCTGGATTCTAGCTCTCACAAGCTTCTCCAACAACTTAACCACAACACCCGACACACAGATAGGCCTATAGTTTGATGCTTGAGTTCGATCACCTCCTTTATGAAGTGGCACAATCTTGCCCTCCTTCCACTCTTTAGGGACTTGACCAAGTGCAAGACTCGTATTAAAAAAATATGTCAAGGCAGGTGTCAACTCTCTGGCACATTCCTTCAGAATACGTGGTGATATATTATCAAGTCCCACAGCCTTATTTACATCTAGTTTACTCAACTCCCCAAACACCTCTTGCTCACTTACAGTCAGTCTCTCCTCCCCATCATCAACTGCTCTTAATCTCTCCATGAAGTCACATTCACAAGATTGAAAGATCTTTATGAACTGCTCATTAAGTATCTCCACCACACATTCTGCAACAGCTGTCTTTATACCATTTCCTCCAATCAATGTCATCCTTCCATAATCATTCTTTCTTTTGCTGGCTACATATCGAAAGAACTCCCTAGGATTCTTTTTAGCTTCATTAGCTAACTGCTGTTCATACCTCTCTTTAGCTACTCTCACCAACCAAGTCACTCTCCTTGCCTGGTCTTTGTAGAACTCATGAAATTGGTTACTTCCACTTCTCTTATGCTGCCTCCACAATGCCCTTTTTCTCTGTATTGCATGCTTAATCTCTTTATTCATCCATCTCACACCTAACTTATTTAACCTTCTCACCCGTGGTATACATTTAGACATTGCATCCACTAAATATTTTTTGAAAATCCCCCAAGCTGCATTGATCTCTTTTCCAGCTAACTCCTCATTCCATGCTACACCTGCAAGCTGTCTCCTGAGCTCTTCATAATCACCCCCCTTGTAGTTCCACATATACCCTTTTTTCACAGGGGTCCTTGCACTGCTGGCAACCACCCAAGTAATCACCTCATGGTCACTTTCACCAATTGGTGGATGATTTGATACCTCATTGATAATTACATCCTCCGATGAGATGACCAAATCCAAGACCCTTAATCCTCTTGTGCCCTCTGTTACATACTGTCTGAGGTAGTTATCCCTCAAAAACTCAAGAAACTCATTTTCTTTACTTCCAGTTGCTATCTCTTCATTCCAGTCTATATTGCCATAATTAAAATCACCCATAATGATCACCCTTTTCTTATTTGCTTGGCTTATTTGACTATACATTTCACTATCACCACCATCCACATTACCAGGTCTATAACAACATCCCACCAAGTATTTTATTCTATTCACCTCTATCTCACACCATACTGCCTCAAAACCACTGGCCCCATTTCCCCCTTGCATCTCTACCTTGTATGGACATAACTCTTTCTCTATCATCAATAGCACTCCCCCTCCCTTTTTACCCCTTCTATCCTCACGAAACACATCATACCTTTCCATCTCTATTCCTGTCAGGATGTCATCCTCATCTAACCATGTCTCACTTATTCCGACAATCTCTGGGTGCACAGACGCAATTAGTGCAACCATTTCATCCGCCTTGTTTCTTATACTTCTAGCATTGGTATACAAACACAACAACTAATTTCTGGATCTACAGCTAGTTCCACTGATACCACTCACTCGATGTGATCTCTCCATGCTGGACTGGGGCCATTTCCCTTTCTGCTTCTTCATTTTAGAACCCTTTGCAATTCCATCTGTTTCCTTTTGATCCCTGATCATCCCATTACTTTCCTGCCTACACATTCTCTCACCTCCTCTTGGAGCATCCACCTTTCTCACGCTGTGTATCCCTGTCCACCCTGAGCCTCCCCGTTTCCCTGCTCCTCTTGCACACCCATTCTCTCATTATCTATACTCATACCACTCACTTCCACATTCATTTCCACTCCTTCAATCTCTCCTGTCTTACTCTCCTGCTCTTCCACATCACTCCCCTCTTGATCTGATTCATTCTCTCTATTCACTTCTCTACCTTCCAGCAGCAGTCTCTCCAAGCGACATTTATACTGTATTTCACATTTAATTGCAGGATCTTCATCATCATAACTTCCTGATATGCAACCTCAAGGAGTGTACAGGATATTATAATAAAAATAGATGATTAAGTTTGTGTTATTGGCTTCCTATTAACAGTTTCCTTCTAAATTGATCTGTATTTTTGTCAGAACTCCAGTTTGGTCACATATAACATTTCAGTCTTCTAAGGCGCTTTTAACTTTATCAGTGCACCATGACTTTGTCATCCTTCAATTATATAGTGTTATATTATTATAACACCTCCAAAGGGTCAAAAAACAAATTGAGGGAGGGCACACTACTCTACAACCCTGCATCTCCACTACTTAATCCACCAACTACACAGAATGCCACTACCATCATCATCATCATCATCATCTACACACAATAGCATCTACTGCCAGCCACCACCAGTATTTTTTTTGTTTGTAAATTGCACGTGTTCTCATGGCTCATTGTATGTATGCAGGGTGAAAAACCCAAGTTTCTGGAAGAAAAAAACCCTGTTATCTCCATATGAGATCAGCTAACTCACCTTCAATTGAAAAAAACGTGTAAATATATCTCTTGTCACAACAAGAATTGAACTTAGGCCTTTTCCAATTGAAGGACACAATGTATCATCATTCTTCCAATTGCACTACTCAGACATTTTGCTAGCCTTTCCTCTCTTGTTCTGTTAAAGTGACTGTACCATTTAGATTAGCCGTACTCTCACATTCTCGAATGCTAACATTGTCAAGTTATTTTATAAGGTCTTTGTTTTTAATATGATTCTGCCACTGATGTCATCTATTTACTCCACTAATTTTGTCTGTGTTCTCTAGACTTTGATCACACTCTATTTCTAGCCCATCTCTCATATTCCTAACTTAAAACTACTTTGAACAGTGTATTATATGCTGCTAGTTTAGTATTTTGACTAATTTCTCAATTACAAATTAATTCATTTGGTTCTTATCACATCATCTTTGTTTATTCTATATTTCGAAATTTAATTTATCGTCATCATCATCATTAAAAAATATGAAAATAATTAAGTACTTTATTTGCTTTATAGGTTCTCAATTAAGAACAGTTGGATATTTTCTGAGTTGAGCTGAGTATTATTTCCATTTTTTACAGTTGTTTTATGCTACTCTCTTCATAATATGATCCATATAGATTATGAATAACAGTGTACATTGCATGCACTTTATCTTACTCCTAATTTTACATCAAATTATCATTTTATAACTCTTTAATTCTAACAGCTGATACAACTAAGTATAATGCATAATTGTTCTGTATAATGTTTCATGTACATTACATAATTATAAGGATTTAAAGAGCTTTTCTCGTGACACTTTACGACCTCATGCCTATCTGCATGCATGCGGATAGGCATGAGGGTAAAAATACAGATTATCATCATAACATGGTAGTGTTGGATCGTCCTTCCTGTCTTTTGATCCGCCATCTTGTTTTAACGATATTCTTATTAAGGTTAATTAATTGTATGTTGATTACTAATCCAAATATAGGGAAATTTTTATTATACTGTGCCACCCTATATTCAGGTTTGTCTATGCAAAATAGTGTAATCAAATATTAATTAACTTTAGCAGTCTAATGTTTACATATAGGCCAAATCTTACATTAACATTTAAGGTTCCCGCTAGGTCCGATAATTTTATGAACGGTGCAGTGGAAAAGAATCAGGTTAACAACAAACTGAAATCAATAAAACAAAACATTTAATTCAGGATTATATAATATATACATAAACATACTTTGGATACAAGATAATACCAAATTAACTCTGTTCAACTATACACAACATTCCTTTAACTTTTGGTATTAAACACTGAGCCTTTAAATCTAAATTCTCCCTAATGAACAAAGATAGTTCTAAAGTTCAATATCACTGAAATTCACAGCAAATATTTTAACAATTGTATTCTTTATCTATCCCTTAGTCAGAAATCACATAGCTCAGTCAAAAGATAGCTATCACTTTAAGGGGGAAGACTATTAATCTTCTAGCTTAAGCTAATTTCAGCATAAACACCACAGTTAATGTTAGGATTTAATAGAAGGAGATAACGCTTATAACTTCACTCTAAAATGCTATAAAGTACAATTGTTCTTACCGGAATAAATCTTTGCACATATTATTCACTGAGGCACACGTAAACTTTAATTAATTATCACACTGGAGCTGCAAATTTCAAAAGTAATCTTCTTTAAACTAACTTAATCTTTAATTTCAGCACATCACATATGCAGACACACTTGCACTAGAAAATTCACTTATTCCTCACATACTACTTTACAATAGAATCAGCTTTCCACTAATCTTCCTTGAAAGCACTGGAATACAATTGTCAATTTACATTTTGATCCTTCGTAATCTGATTACAGCACTTAATTCTTTGTACTACAGCCTCTTACTTAACTCCGTGCTGCTAATAAATTATTTCCTCATCTCTATTGTACTGTTCTCAGTGCCATTACTGTGCTGAGTGCTCCAATTATACCCAGTCCCTAGTTCTAGTGCTGACTGACTGCCGACCAACTCCTGACCCACTGCTGTTGTTTACTCTCACTTTCCGTTTATATCCTTTCACTCTGTTTTCCTGCCAAACTTGTTCTCACCGTCTAGCTCATCAATTCCATCTCACATCCATAACTCACTCGCTTTCTATTTTTAACTCCGTCTCCATGACAACAATTAGAGCAGTACATAAGCCTAAGCATTACATAACATTATACCTTTACATACAGAAATTAAATAAAAGGGTATTTTTCAATTCAAATAATATATAATTAAATATGATGAACACAAATTCTTCTACTATTAATATAGGAATAAATAAAATAATCTGGACGTTAGGTAGCTTGCTCCACCTTTGCTACGAGTTGCCTGGTGTTGTACTACTTACCCAGGTAAGTTAGTACAACACTATATTCAGTCCTGAAGATATTTTCAGGTGCAAACTTTGTTTTTTCTCACTGGGATAAAGGATTAAACTAAATTTATTATATTCTAACCTAGTGAAAAATAAACTTTCAACATCTTTCTCTAAATCCAGAGTAATTTATTAAAAAAAAGGTAGCAAACCTTTTGGCAGCTCCTATAGGTAAAGATGACCTTGCTACTGCTTCTACCTGGTATCTCCAACTCTGGGCCTGGCTCCCACTGACGAGACCTCAATAAAGGTCGAAACTAGTCTGGGTAGTGGCCAATCCCTTAATGCATAACAGTATACATATCCATAAGGAGATGTGTTTTGCATTTTGGGAGATACTGGGATAGGAGTGTTGGTAGCTTGCTCCACCTTTGCTACGAGTTGCCTGATGTTGTACTACTTACCCAGGTAAGTTAGTACAACACTATATTCAGTCCTGAAGATATTTTCAGGTGCAAACTTTGTTTGCTCTCACTGGGATAAAGGATTAAACTAAATTTATTATATTCTAACTTAGTGAAAAATAAACTTTCTACAAACTCACAAGTTACAGGAAATGCTGGTTGATTAAAAAAAAAAAGTTAATGTGAAATTTGGCATTGTTTGGACCTTGCAATATTTTCATAGTCAAGTTGATATGAAGAAGTGGCCAATCGCAGACAATCATCCAAATGATCATTTGTAATTTGGTTTTTCTTAATTGATTTTTTATGATGGTCATATTTGAAAAAGTGGATTCTGACAAGTATGTCGATCTGAAACATGACACAATTTTTTCGCGCAATATCAGTTAATATTGGGAATTTTTCATGTGCATACTTCCAAATGACTTCCTTGTTTATTGATTTTAAATGTAAACTATTCTGAATGTTTATTATCTCAAGTTCTACTTCAGCTTGGTTTATATCAAACAGCCCACTAATTTTATTTGAAATTTCTGTGATGTTCAAGTTTTCTTGAAATGGATTATCGATAAAAGATACAATCATCTCAGTTTTATTAAAATTTTTAAATCTAGAATTTATTTCTTCCTCAACTAATTCTATTTCATGAATAAATTCTTTTAAATCATAGTGAAGCATTTCTTGATTTTGTTCAAAAAATTTTAATAAATAAGGGAGATGTCTAAATTCATGGTCATTTATATTTTTTTCTTTAATAAAAGTAAGTATTGTTGGAAAGTTTTTATTGAACTTAACATGTCAATTAAATTTTTATCTCTACCTTGTAACTCTAAATTTAAATTGCTTAATTTCGTACAGAAATCTACTAAAAATGATAAGTGTAACAACCATCTTTTATCACTCAATTGTAGATAAATATCTCCTTTTTCATCAAGAAAATTTTTTATATCATTAATTAATATAAGAAATCTTTCTAAAAATTGACTTCTGCTGAGCCAGCAAACATTATTGTACAACAGAAGTTCCGTATCATCATCTGCCTGTAATTTAAATAACTGCCATTGCAGGGCTTTTCCTCAAACAGAATTTACAATTTTAAATGTAATATCCAAAACATCTTTTGTGTTTAATCTTTTACTACACAGTACTTGTTG
This sequence comes from Typopeltis vanoorti, assembly GCF_054136105.1. Classification (NCBI taxonomy): domain Eukaryota; kingdom Metazoa; phylum Arthropoda; class Arachnida; order Uropygi; family Thelyphonidae; genus Typopeltis; species Typopeltis vanoorti. Next base: position 25,460,258 of record NC_143564.1, on the reverse strand, counting down.
GTGAATAATACAGTCGTACGTTAAAAGATCTGGATATTGGGCATCATTTTTACATAATGAAATGAAGCCTGATTTATTACCTATCATTGCAGGAGCACCATCAGTAGTAATAGACATAAATTTAAAAAGCAGAAGTTTGTGTTTTTTCACAAATTCATCAAATGCTGAAAAAATGTCTTCTCCCTAGTCCTTCCCAATAATGGTATAATTTTCAGAAGTTCTTCTTTACTTGAATAATCTTGAAATACCATGGGAATAAATACCGTTAACTGAGCAATATCAGTGAAGTCGTTTGATTCATCAAATTGTAATGAAAACGCAACACACTGGTGAATGTCTGACATTAACCTGGCCTGGAAACTTTTCTCCGGCAATTGGAATTCTTCCTTTTGGCAATTTGAAACCTTGTCTGCAGCCTAGAAGTAGTCTCGCTCTAGCGACGTCTCAAACCGAAAAGCTCCTTTCTGGAAGCAGGAAACTCCTCTCTCAAGCAACGTGGATACGGGCAGTCTCTCTGACGGTGACTCTGGACCGGGCAGCCTCCTCTCTGACAGCAATTCTGGAACTGGGACCCCTTCTGCTTGCTTCAGTCCCTTTTTATTAGGCCTCCTCTGAGACCTCGCATGAAGTTTGGCAACCCCCAAAGAATTGGTATGAGTCTTTCATCTTAAGTTTCAAGTTCGGCACGCCTTTTGTTCTCCTCTGCTTTCTTTTGATTGTAAGTTGCCGGCAATCAGAAAGTTGTTTGAACTCTTTCTGACTGACTTCGGAGATGTTTACACTTAGAGCCTGCAAGCCTTTCTCATACTGCAATTAAGGCATATACTGCAATTTTCTTAGACTTGGCGAAGGCATTTGACAGGGTGCCACATGATAAGCTGATATGTAAGTTGCAGCACATGGGTCTGGATGTCAGATTGGTCAACTGGATTCAGGATTGGCTGTCTGATAGGTATCAGAGAGTTGTGTATGGTGGAGCAGTTTCCAGGAGGCAGAGGGTTACAAGTGGGGTCCCACAGGGCTCACTACTAGGACCTATATTGTTTAACCTTTATATCAATGACATAGCCAGTGGATTGCAAGGGGATATTCAGTTGTTTGCGGATGATGCAAAGCTGGGAAGGATTATTAGTAATACTGCAGATGTGCTAGCCCTGCAAGAGGATTTAAATAAGCTAGATAGATGGGCAAATGAATGGGGGTGTCAGTTTAATGCAGCAAAATGTAAGGTCTTGAGGTTTGGGAAACATCGATGGGATGCTGCATACTCTGTGGGAGGAGTTATACTGGAGGAAGTAGGGGAGACAAGAGATCTGGGGTTGATGATTGATAGAAACCTGAAGTTTAGGGGACATATTGCAAAGGTGGTGAAGGTAACACAGTGGATTGCTGCTATTATGAGAAGGAAAACTGACCTGCAGAGATAAGAGGGTTATCATTCCGTTGTATGAGTCTCTGATCAGACTACACTTGGACTATTGTTCTCAGATTTGGTCCCCAGGATTTGAAGGGGATAAATTAACTGTGGAAAGGATACAAAGACGGATGACAAAGATGGTTTGAGGACTGTACAAGGATAATTATGAGGATCGGCTGAGAGAATGTGGACTGCAGAGTTTGGTGGATAGAAGAAGGAGAGGTGATATGATTGAGACTTTTTAACTGTTGAGAGGTCGTTACAGGGTTGACACTGGGGAGTTCTTTCGCTTGGTTGAACAGCAGGAAGGAGTGATGACAAGAGGCCATCCCTGGAAGTTACGAAAGGAAACTGTGAGCAAGAGGGTAAGGTGTGGTTTCTTTGTGTGGAGGGTGGTTGAGCTGTGGAATGCATTGCCTGATGGAGTGGTGGGAGCGAGAACGATCAGTGAGTTTAAAGAGTGGTATGATAGACTTTGTGTTTCTCGGGGGGGGGGGGGACCTCCCCTCGATGAGTCTTGACAGACTTTATGTCTTAGGAAGGACCTCCCTCGATGAGTCTTTTGACTCCTTGGAGGCCTGAATAATAATAATAGTAATAATAATAATACATACAAGTTTCAATAACAATCTTTCTAATGCCGCCATGCACAGCTTCGGCGACAAAAACATTGCCTTTGTTTTTAACACTCTAACATATTCTTATTAATGCAGTATATATAGTTAGCTTCAAAAGAGTTATTTACAAAAACATCTAATACAAACTATACCGAGACAAACAAAGTTTATTTTTTTATAATATTCACATGGGATTTAACCTAAGTATAAAATCGATATAATGTGCTTTGGAATATTTAATATTTAAGGTATAATTGAGTTTTTATATTTTGCTTATAATCGTATTCACTCAGCTTGCTGTTTGACTTCCACTGATCTAAATTAATTCATTAACCCGGACTTATAAGAAAATTACTGATTTGACAATTTTAATGAAAAGTAAATAAACAATAGCAATACACTTAAAGTGAATTAAAAATAACACAAAATAATGATAAATAAAATATTATGTTTTCAGTTTTAATTAAATTTGTAAGTAAGGAGGAATACACAAGAGATCAACCAAAAATCGCTCTGCAATCGACGGGTTGAACACCCCTGATAAAATGCACAGCCTTATATTTCTGCACTCCAAAATGCAACACCTTGCACTAATTAATATTAAAACTACAACCTGACTTCTTTGTCCAAGTCAAAAGTCTGTTCAAATCTTTCTATAGGGAATTAACATTGGCAGTGCTACTTATAATTCTTCCTAACTTTGCATCATCAGCAAACAATGGAAGATCCACAATCAATCCACATGATCTGTCATTTACAAACAAGTTAAACAGCATGAGCCCAAGAACAGAAACCTGGAGCATGCCACTGGTTAGCCTCATTTTTTGGGACACTGCACCATTATACACAACTTGCTGGTATTTTTTAGAGTGCCAAACTCTGATCCATCTAACAAGTATACTATATATTCCCATCCTCTGCAGCTTGTCCACCAACTTATCAGATGGTAAACTATCAAACACTTTTGTAAATTCCAAGAATATCACTATATATGATTCTCCCAATCTTGTATTCTATTTCTAACCAATCTCTTTAACACTTTGAGCACAACTACAGTTATATAGACTGGCCTGTAATTGAAAACTTCTGTCTTAACACCATGTGTGTGGAGTGTTATTATTTTGCCTTCTTTCCAATCAGTAGGAACCCTATCCACTGCCAGACTTTCATCAAATAACCAGTTCAAGGGCATATCCAACTGCTTTGCACATGCCTTAAGAATATGTTGTGTTATGTCATCTGAATATGTTGTGCTATGTCATCTATTCCCCTACAGTCTTATTAACATCTAATCCAATCAACACCTGATACACCTTGGATTCTTTCGTTTCCAATTCTTCTAATAGTTGCCTCACCAGTATGAGATACACTGATAAAGTGCTCATGCAATAATATATTCTTTCTGCTGCCATGACTATCCTATAGTGTCAACCTGCCATATTTATTCTTTCTCTTGCCTGCCATATAGCAGAAAAATTCCCTTGAGTTAACCTTGGCCTAACCAGCCAATCTCCTCTCATACCTTTCTTTCTTTCTTTACCATGCTCATCATCTTCCTATCCTACACTTTATAGTCTTCATGGATCCAATCATGAAGAGTATAAAGTGACATCATGTATTGGAAATTTTCTTTTCCAATACATGCTTGATTTCACTGTTCATCCATATCACTCCTACTCTATTTACTTGCTTAACCCTTGGTATCTTACACAAGAAATATACATTGCCTGGGTGAGATACTGACACATGCACAGTCAACATCTTTTCTGCTCAGCTCATCTACCCAACTTACTGATGCTAACCGACTACAAAGCTTCTTATAATCATGCACTTTATACTTTCACATGTTAGTTCTTGTGGCTAAAGTGCTGGAGAGGCTGGTGAGAACCAAGATCCAGAAATGGGTTGACAACAGTGGTATTATCTTTGATGACAGCATGGCTTTGCTAAAGGGAGATCATGTTTTAATAATATACTTATCTATTACAATAAGGTGATGGCTTCATTGGAAAAAGGACATGGGTACATAGTAGTATACTTAGATTATGCAAAGGCTTTTGATAGATTACCACATGATAAGCTGATAGTCAAATTATAGCAGATGGGGTTGGATGTAAGACTAGTATGTTGGATCGGAAATTGGCTATCTGATACCTATCAGATAGCCAATTGTGTATTGTGTAAATTGTGTATGGGGGGAGCAGTATCCCAGAATAGGAAAGTCACTAGTGGTGTGCCTCAGGGGTCTGTTTTAGGGCCATTGTTGTTTAGCCTGTATGTTAATGATATTGAGAAAGATTTGGATGAGGTTCTTCAGTTGTTTGCAGATGATACAAAGTTGGAACAAATTATGAGGAGTAGAGCAGATGTCATGGCTTTACAATAAGATGTGAATAGATTGAATGAATGGGCACAAAAGTGGAGATGCCAGTTCACTGTTGCAAAATGTAAGGTTTTAAAATTTGGGAAACAAAGATGTGATGTAGAATTTATGCTTAGTGGGAATATATTGTTGGAGAGAGAGGAAATAAGAGATCTTGGAATAATAGTGGATAAGGATCTAAAATTTAGAGGACAACACAAGGAATTCTTGGAATGATGCAGGGGACTTGACTTGTAGAAATAAGGAGATTCTTGTTCCATTGTATTAGGCTCTGATTAGGCCACACACATGGACTATGTGCACAGATTTGGTCACCTGATTTTCAAAAGGATGAAGAGATGTTGGTAAGGATGAGAAGATGCAGTTTATAGAATCTAGTGGATAGGAGGAAGAGGGGTGATATGATAGAGACATACACGTTGGTAAGGGAATGTAATAGGATCAATGTTAAAGAGAGTTTTCATAAAATGGTGGGAGATCAGGGGAGAACAAGATGTCATCCCTGAAAGCTGTATAAGGAAGTTGTGAACAAGGGAGTGAAAAGCAGGTTTTTTGCATGCAGAGTTGTGAATGATTGGACTGCCTTGAATGAAAGTCTAGTGCCTGCTGATAATTTGAATGTGTTTAAGGTGCCATTATACTAGTATTTAACTGTATGGGGTGTTTGAGTAATAATATTAATAATAATATCCATTTTTGGCAGTAACCTTTTCTTGTTTCACCACTTCCCAAACAAGTACCTCATGATCACCCTCACCAACTGGTGGCAGCATCACCACCCTATTTAGCAACTACATCTTGTGAAGTTATCACCAAATCCAAAACATTAAAGCCTCTAGTTGCTTCAGTCACATGCTGCTTAAGATATTGATCTCTCAGAAATTCAACATACTGACTCTCCTTGTTTCCATACACTATCTCCTCCTTTCATTCTATATTCCTCTAATTAAAGTCTCCCATCAGGATCACCTTCTTTTTACATGCCCAACTAATTTGCCTAAACATTTCACAGTCAGTATTCTCTGCATTCCCTGATCTATAACAGCATTCTATCAGATATAGTATCCTGTTTATTTCAACTTCACACCACACAGATTCAAAATCTGTGCATGTACTATCAACTTCCATACTTTGTGGACACAATTCTTCTGTTAATGATTCACATTTCTATCCTTCTGAAAAATTATATATCCTTCCATTTCTATTCCCAACATCACATCCTCCTCACACAACCAATTTTCACTAATTCCAATTATCTTTGGACATAATAAATTTAACAAACTTTGTTCTCTTGTTTCGAATCCTCCTTACATTTGTGTAGAAATTAACAATCCCTGTGTCTTTGAGGCCATTTTACAAGCACCAATATTCTCTATTCTAGCTGCTATAAGTGGTCTTACCACTGCCATTTCCCTGTTCCTCACTCTGATTTCCATTCCCACCTGTCTCATCTTCACCTTTATGCATTCTATCACCTTGTGCTTCTGCAACCATGTTTTCAACCTGATATTCACCTTCCTCCTGTCATAGAATCCATTTAGTTGACACAGGTAGACTCTTATCCTTTATTACATTAATTACTGGGTGAAAGGCGGTTTCTGTGTGACCATCTTCACAAATTGGTGTGTATTTTTGTGAAATAGAATATGAGAAAATCAGTAGCATGTTCTGGAGTAACAAACTCTGGACTATGCTAATTTGGGGCAAGGAGTTCTGCTGAACCAAATTTTTCTAAGATGAGAAGTATGTGTTTTATTTTCACATTAAGTTTTTGTACTACTGTATTACCTGCCTATATGATAATAATTAGCAAAAAAAAATTAGTTAAAAAAAATGACAGATAAATTACTTCATTACTCCTATTTAATTACTCCTATTTTGATATAAAGGGTGATCATAATTAAAGTGTCCTTGTTTAAAGCTTTGTGGATTACCATCCACTGATTCAAATGATGCAACACTTTGCAGAAATACATTGCTCATCATATGGAAGCAATCTCTGAGGGTGATGAAAAATAGTACCATTTGGGTTGTAAACACCAAATGCATAGAATTTGCATATCATGCAACTTAGTAGGTGTCCAGAGGGTATAAAAAGATGGACACAGGATTTTTTTCCTTCATTCTGGTTGTTAATACTGCACACAGTAATGACACTCATCTTGCCACAATGTGATTTGCTCATGAATCTATACTACCTAAATAATTGCAGTGCCATTGCTGTACTCCATGAATTTCATCCCCTGAACGAATATCTATGAGGTCCACTATCTCCATGTTCTCTGTGATGAATGATTAGTTGTGTTTGAAGAAATGGGATCATTGGGAGTTAGACCTGGAGGTTGAAAACCAATCAGTTCACAACAAGTGAATGAAATTGCTATTTTACAGTTGTGGAGCAGGCCATGAATAACAGCATTGGTTTTCAATACACATGCTGTATCAAAACATATGAATGTGCTTTACACAACTGTCTGGAAAATTCTATGGAATATTCTGCATTTCTACCCATTTAAGTTAACTCTGACACAGGAGTTGTGCCTGCAGGACTTTGAAAGTTGAATGACTTTGAAAGTCATTCAACTTTACAATCATCCAATGACCATGGATGATTTTGTGAGGAGATGAGGCTCACTTTCACTTGAATGAAGCTGTGAATACCCACAATTGCTAGATATGGGCTATGCAAACCCTCTTGCAATCCAACAAATTCCTTTGCATTCACCCAAAGTTACTGTCTGATGTGGATTTACAGTTTCATTTATCATTCGACTATTCTTCATTGAGGATATTCGTCAGCTGGGTCCTGTGACCTATTCAGTTACTGCCGAGATGTATCACAATATGATCAAGAATTTTGTTGTGTCATAGCTACAGCAGCACTTGTGCATGGATTCAGTCATTTTCATGTGGGATGGGAACCCCTCAACACATGGATCAGTCCGTATAGGATGTTCTTCGAGAACATTTTACAGAAGCCAGAATGATCAGCTGTGTATTTCCCACTGTATGGCCGCCTCATTCACCTTATCTTACCCACTGTGACTTCTGGCTCTGGGGATTTCTCAAAGACAGAGTGTGTATTGGGATCATCCTGATAACTTGTCAGTGCAGAAAGGCAACATAATGCAGTATGTGTGCAAAATCAATCTTGACCAGATGTCATTGAATACACTGTGCAAAGGATGCAGTTTATGGCATACCGGGAAGGGCAGCACATTAAACAGTACAGCACTTGAATGTATAATGGTAGTGAATAAAATGTGTTATAAATGCTTGTGTCACTTTTCTCCTTCTTACACTCACAGAAAATATTACTACATCTACATTCAGTGCATCATACAGTGCTCCTGGTGGTGAATTTTGGAACTTTTTTATCCCTTCAGATATCTCTTCCACATGATGCACAATGTATTCCTGCAAAGTTTCACAGCATTTGGATCACTGGGTGGCACTCCACAAGGCCTTAAACAGGGTTACTTCAGTTTTGACCCTGTAATTAACTGTGTACTTATATATTTATTTACCTATTTATAGTACATGTATATTCTAGGCTTTATCTATGTATCTGGGAGGTGCACCATCAGGCCCTGCTGGAACAGGAAAAACAGAAACTACAAAAGACTTAGCTAAAGCACTAGGACTGCTCTGTGTTGTAACAAACTGTGGAGAGGGTATGGATTACAAATCCGTTGGAAAAATATTTTCTGGTTTGTGTCAATGTGGTGCTTGGGGATGTTTTGATGAGTTTAATCGTATTGATATCTCAGTGTTATCTGTGGTTTCAACTCAGTTGAAGACTATTCAGGCAGCTTTAATATTAAAGTCAAAACGATTTCAGGTAAATTTAACTTTGCCTATTTATAATAACATATAATTATTTTGCAACTGTGCAATACTATAGCATAATGATATTTACATTTCATTATTAGAGTGAATTTCCAGATGTTCAGAATATATAAATAATATATGTCATGTTAAGAATAATATATCTGTTTCTGCTTATCTTTATCTATTGCATTCACTTCTAACTGAATTTTCCAAAAATTAACATGGCATTACCTTTCTTTCTTTCTATTGCTTTCTCTCATCTTAATATATGCTTATGTGTATATAATTTGTGTACTATCTTCCCTTAATTGGCCAAGTGGATATCATACCTGCTCTCTAACCAGAAGTCTGAGACCTTTGGTTAGAGTGCAGAAGTCTATGATTTAAAATCCCACTGTGTCATAAATGTTTATGAAAGCTTTTTCAGTTTGGGAAGTTCCTACCATTATATAAAATATCAACAGACTGTGTTTTAAACTCATTCACTGTTTCTGTGCTCACCATGCTCTCATACAAAGCATTCCACTCATCAGTAATAATACTCCAGACAACCAGTAATCACTTGGCTGCTCACATCCTCTTTATACATCTTTCATTGATAGCCTCTTTCCCTCTCTCTCTCTCCCCCTCTCTCCACGCTATGAAAAATCTCCACATTAGTCTGGTAACCAATTTCTCCCCTTACTCAGAAAGCTCTACAAATGGCATTCACTCAATGTCTCTCTTCATATCCAAAAAATTGACACTGCCCAGTCTCCTCTCTAGAACTTGTCCAATTTAACCTCATCCTTGGAAATAAGGTGGCTGCATATGGATTACTGTGTGCAGTAATCCATATGCAGCCTGATCAAGGCCTTATTCAATTCAATCAGGCCTTGATTATATATACTATATATACTTAGCAATTATTATCTCATTCTTTTTTACATTATGGTCGTGATGAGGAGGAAGGATGAATATGTGGGAAGAAAGGTCATGCAGATGGATGTGCAGGGGAGGAGGAAGTGCAGGCAGCCAAAGAAGAGATGGAGGGAGCTGGTGGAAGAGGACTTGAGGACAAAGAACTTGGTTTAAGTTTTTTTCACTTGGTTAGACTATAAATTATATACAGTATTTAGTTTAATCCTTTATCCAAGTGTAAGCAAACAAAGTTTGTGCCTGAAGTATCTTCAGGACTGGGGCAACTCGTGGCAAAGGTGGACAAACTTCACATCACTTGCCTTAGTATCCCATAATACAAAGCACATCTCCTTGCAGACATGTATAATGCTATGCATTATGGGAAGGGTCGCTACCCAGACTGGTTTCGACCTTTATTGAGGTCTCTTCGGTGGAAGTCAGACCCAGAGGTGATACCAAGGTTGAAGAAGTCAGTCCACCTTTGCCATGAGTTGCCCCAGTCCTGAAGATACTTCAGGTGCAAACTTTGTTTGCTTACACTTGGATAAAAGATTAAAATAAATATATAATTTATATTTTTGTTCAAAGCTTCAATTTTGCTATACCTAACAGCATCCCCAAGGTAAATATTATTGTTATTATTATTATTACGTGACACCTCCAGGGAGTCCAAAGACTCATCAAGGGAGGGCACCTACTCTACAACTCATTGCCTCCACCACTCTATCCACCAACTGCAACAAACTGCAACTACTATCATCTACACCAATGCCATCTACCACCCACCACTAGTATTTTCACAATCACAAACATCCATGCCCTTGGCTGGATTCATACCTACAGCCTTTTGGCAGGCGAGCGGATACACTAACCACTCAGCCCACCAGGCTGGCAATATAATGGTTAATATAGAAACAGGTCTATATAGAATTTCCACAAATGCAGGTTACATGATATGTATAATAATAATAGCAAATTAATAAACTCCAAGTCACCATCGAGAAATATTACCAAAGCAAAAGCCCAAATCCTCAGCATCATTCCTAACAGTGGTTATATTTTGGTACCAAAGGCCAAAGGCAGTGCCACCTTAAATTTAGATTCTAGTGATTATAGAAACAAAATGATGGAACCTGATAAGGATAGCATTATTACCTCAAGATGTTTACAAGAGGACCCTACTTGTAGTATCCACAATAAAATGAACAAAAACATAGTTTTCTAAAGATAAATACTATGAGCAAAATGAATGTCTGGTCATGGGCCCATCCATTTTACCATATCCAACTAATGAATATGAAATCCTTTGAAATGATAGCTATTGAAAAATATACTAAGCTTATACTATTGAAATGATAGCTGTTGAAAAATATATTAAGCCAAAAACATAGTTATAGACTATGTTTTGTCAGTGATATTATCCTCATCTGGGCAGGTCCTATCCAAAAAGTTAACAGATTCATCACTGAAACCCAAAACTTAACAGATTCACAAATTCTACAATATGTTTTACAGTAGATAATGAAGAACAGAGGATATTTCCATTCCTTATTATGTCCATCAATGAGTCTTCTGAATCCATGGAGATACCTATATAATAATAATAATAATCTAATTCACCAAGCAAAAGTGATTAATATTTTGCAGTACACAAGAAAAAATGCAACACTGGTTGTTATGTGTGTTCTGCTTCATCCCACTATCCTCTCCTCAAGTGAAGTTTATAAAATCCTTGAAAGACAAAGCATATGTGATGTCTAGTGATAGAACTAAAATGGATTATCTAAGACAAATTTTCTTACAAATTGCTACAGTTAAAACTTTTAATAATATCCTCCCAAAACACCTAAATCCTCTGCAAATATGCAAGAAATCATAAACTGCAAGTAAACCATACGTTTACCATGTGTCAAGAAATGACTGATGAAATATTTAGAGTGTTGAAAGAGCATGACCTCAAAGTTACTTTCACATTGATGAAAAATTTTCCATGATGCTAAGATCATGAAACTAAACTACCTCGTCTGCCTCTCAACCAACCAGGTGTATATATAAAATTTTCTTCACACGTAGAATACATTATGTCAGACAAGTAGGATGTTCAGAAGAAATCCACTGACACCGAAAAACAAAGAGCACTCAAATCAAGCCTGGCACCTTACACCTTAAATGAAAAACCTTAGGTACTTCGAAATTGATAAGATTGCCTTATAGTGAATTTAATAGCTATATTCATAAGTTTAAAAAAGCCTCAGGAATGGCATAGTGTCAAATTCAGTCCAGTAAAAATTGGAACCTTATCTTAAACTAGTTTTGGTTAGCCTATATAAAAGACCTGAAATTTACTGAACAAGGTTATGATAGGTATGCACAGCATAGTCAACATCCTATTAATATAATTTTAACAATGATTCTGTTGATATCAGTATGTTCTGGTAATTATTCTGCTGCTGTATATGTTTTCAATAAATGAATGCCATAAAAAAAAGAAACTAGTAGAATAAACATCTTTTTTAATTATATGTAGTCACACAATCTATTTATCACTAATATTTTTCAAAACATGTTATTTGTAATATATCCAATACTATGCACTTCTTTTTCTGAATTGGCCTACTTATTATGTTAACATGTATTTTTCTCTTCCTTACTCAAAGTTTGAAGGTCAGGAAATCTCATTAGATAATAAAGTTGGAATTTTTATTACAATGAATCCTGGTTATGCTGGAAGAACAGAACTACCAGAGAGTGTGAAAGCTTTGTTTAGACCTGTAGTTTGTATCGTGCCAGATCTACAGCTTATTTGTGAAATTATGCTGTTTTCAGAGGGTTTTCTACTGGCCAAGGTAAGAAGAATTATATCATCGGGGTTTTTTGTGTTAATTTTTATTTAAAAATTATTTGCAGTTTGAACACAAGAATTTAAACACAAGCTTTGCACTCCAAAGCTTGTAGTAAAATTCTTCTAACCTTCAGGTGAAGATATTCTTTAAGAATTCGTAATTTTGCTTTCACATTGTTCATGAAGTTAGGTCAGTCAAGATTTAAATGCTATTTATTTTTTTGTATTATTATGTAGCATATCAAATGAGTCCAAAGAATCATTGAGGGAGGGCACCTATTCTACAACTCCAATGAAACAACCCACAAACACTAATCTTTTTTTTTTTTAAAAATTCACATCCACTTCACTAACATATGTGGTCAAAACTGCAATATAAATGATGTGCACTACCACCACCTATAGTCATCTAAGTCAGAAGTACTATTCCTATTGGAACCCCAACTGGCAACCTCAACAGCCATTGTCCACCTTGCCCAAACTACACATTGCACAGTTCTTTCCATCACAAGGGGGGGGGGGGACACTTATGCATTCATCAGAACAACAATACCATGCCAGAGACTGCACATCCTTGAATCCCCACTGTTTGATCTGCTTTGGCTGAAAATTTCTATACCAAACCAACGTATTCTTTTCATACGCTCTCTCTCTCTATCGTTCTATAAATTTTGTTAACCACTCTTCAACTCTCTCTCTAAAGCTTGAATTTCTGCAGTCAAAATATCCCAATAGTGAGGTCATCCTTCTTGGAGACTTCAGTGTCCACAACTCACATTGGCTCCCCCTTCTCTAGTTTTACCGATCAAACAGGCAGGGATGTTGAGGTGTTTGCAATGACCTATTTCAAATTATCAGTCTTCCTACCAGAATACATGACAATCCCTTCCAATTAGCCAACACACTTGACCTTTTCCTAACAGGCACCCCTTCCAGGTATACTGTGGTTGTCGGTTCTCCTCTTTGTAACTTGCACCACAATCATACAAGTCTCTTTTGCTGCAGAGCAACCCTCACCTATCAGTTCACAGTCTCGTGTCCTTTGGCACTACAAGGAAGCCACCTGGGAGGACCTCCATGACTTTCCATGGTCCAACTATTGAAGCAGTAGTCATGGGAATAATGGTCCGACTTAGTATTGAAAGAGAGTTTTTGCTCTCATAAGGTTTCTGCCTGGTCTTTGAAGAGAACAAAACTCTCTTTCAATACTAAGTCAGACCTTATCAAAAATAGACTAATTGGAAAGCAAATAAATGAATGCCTGGGCAACATTCGTGTTTTCTAAATGGTCTGCTCTAGAGCAACTCGTAAATGCCACTGGCTGTATTTATTCCCCTTCAGCTCTCTGATCAACTTATTTTTACCAAACTTGCACAGTTTCTACATTCGGCTTTGAAATCATGCTGGATCTAATATGCACTTGATTTTTATAATGTATAATCTATATTAGAGGATAAAATCACCCTAAATTTTTATTTAATGTCTAAACATTTGATTGAGCTACTTTTCTACAAAAAATTAAGTAAAGAAGTTGCTTAACAGTTGTGAATGGGAATCGAGCAAGTTTCTCACATTTTCATTATCCAGTTCATTAAATCCATGTTCTTTTCCAATTGTGCTGATTTCTTTAATAATGTTATCAGCTGGGTTATTAAAACCAATGAGGTCATTTACACAGTGATGTAAGACCCTCTGCCACACGGCTCTTTTCCATATCAGGGGCTGAATATAATAAAGCCTTATAGGTAGCTAAATAAAACATAATGAAGGAAAAATGATTGAGTAAGAGAACAGAGATTGTGTGTGTTCTTGCAATGATAGCGTTCAGTCAACTGCTGAGTGTTGCCAGCCACTGCCCACTGCACTGCTACTGGCCACTACATTGAAAAGTGTTGCCACTCACTGCAGATTGGCGACAAAAAATTTTGCATAATGTAAAAAAAATTGTGTTAACTGATTAATCACTCGCTATGCTATATCTTCAATATATATTCAATACTATATCTTCTCTCTCACACTTTTCTGATACACAGTTCCTAACATTAACCTCACATCTCTAGAGTGTTTTGTTTATCTTGGTTGTAAGTTAAATTAAACTTACCAGGAAATTAAAGTCTTGTTAATTCTTTTATTCAAAGGTATGCAAGCAAAGTTTGCTCATGAAGTATTTCATAACTAGGCTACTTTACTTGTACATAGAGGCTAGCCTATTGTGAATTCACATTAATTGCCTTAATATCCCATAGTGTAAAGTAAATAGTGCAAAGCAGCTATTTACTTTACATTTACTTTAAAAAAAGCAGCACACATCCTTATTGATGTGTATAACTGGTGAGGCTGCAATAAAGGTCGAAAGCGATCTTAGTAGTGGTTCTTATCATAATTAATAGTACAGGAAAACCTCACTTAACATGAATTCGATATACGCGAGTGAAGTGAGGTTTTCCTGTGCTATTAATTATGGCCTCTGATGGTGCATTATTAACAACTGAGAAGGATATCCTCCACAGATGGAGGGAATACTTTGAGCCTTCTTAACCCAGGTCTCCCAGCAGTTGTGGACATCCAAGAGGTGCAGATTGGGGCAATGACTAGTCTCACAGCAGAAGAGGTCCATTTAGCAATAAAATCGCTAAAATTGGGCAAGGCTGCTGGTGATGATGAAATTTGGCCTGAAATGCTAAAAGCCTTAAATCGAGATGGTGTTCTCTGGCTGACTCGAGTGTGTGTGTCAGGCTGCTTGGATATATGGGTGAGCACCAAAGCAATGGCATATCGTGGCATCTGCCTGGGAAAGTGTATGCTAGGTGCTTGGAAAGAAGGTGCAGGAACATAGTTGAGTCAAAATTCCAGGAAGAACAATGTGTCTTTCTTCTTGGTAGAAGCACAACTGACCAAATCTTCACTTTAAGGCAAGTCTGAGAAATCTTGGGAATATGCAAAGAATGTCTACACATGTTTTGTAGACTTGAAAGCATATGACCAGGTTCCTCAGAATAAGCTTTGGCAAGTATACAGGAGTATGGAGTGGATGGCCAACTATTAGCTGCCATCAAGTCCCTGTATGAATGCCCAGAGTTTTCTGTCAGGGTAAACAGCACAAAGTCCGAACCTTTCACAGTCTCCGTTGGCCTCTGCCAAGGGTGTGTTCTGTCATCCCTCCTTTTCATAATATTTATGGACTGGATTGATAGGCGCAGCCGAGGCAGTGAGTGTGTCAGAATTGGAAGCTGTAGCATTGGACGTCTGCTTTTTGCAGATGACCTAGTTCTGCTTAGCTCTTCCACAGATGTCCTCCAGCAGACCCTGGATAGGTTTGTAGCTGTTTGTGTAGAAGCCGGAATGAAGATCAGTGTTGCCAAAACTGAAACATTTGTGGTCTCAAGACAACCATCTCAATGCACTCTACATGTGAGTGGAGTCCCACTGAGGCAGGTGGAGAAGTTTAAATACCTTGGGTCCATATTCACGAGTGATGGAAAGTGGGACGTAGAGCTAGATACTTGAATTGGCTCAGCAAGTGCAATGTTGCGGGAGCTTGGCCGTTCAGTAGTATTGAAGCAGGAGTTAAGCCAGAAGGCAAAGCTGGTGGCTGTCTTCAATACAGTCTATGTCCCCATCCTCACCTATGGTTATGAGAGTTGGGTAATGACCGAAAGAATGTGGACACGAATTCAGCCAGTTGAAATGAAGTTCCTTCGAGGGGTTACGGGGCTGACAAGACTCGACAGAGTCAGAAGCTCTGCAATTCAGGAAACCCTCAATACTCAACCGCTGCTTCTCCATGTTGAGAGATCACAGTTACATTGGTATGGGCACCTGGTCAGAATGCCACAAGAGAGGCTCCCTCAGCAGGCCCTCTTTGCCAAGTCAGAGGGTGGAAGGCCAAGGATTCGCTGATAGATTATATCCAAAACCTTGGGTGGACTCGTTTGGGAATCCCACCAGAACACCTGAGCTTGGTGGCGGAGGATCATGACCATTGGAAGTTCCTCTTGCAGCTGCTGCCCCCACAACTCAATTAGGAAGGGTGGCCTTGAAGATGTA
Organism: Typopeltis vanoorti; assembly: GCF_054136105.1. Taxonomy (NCBI): domain Eukaryota; kingdom Metazoa; phylum Arthropoda; class Arachnida; order Uropygi; family Thelyphonidae; genus Typopeltis; species Typopeltis vanoorti. The sequence goes on along the minus strand of NC_143564.1, from coordinate 25,444,221 downwards.
TGTATATGTTGGCAGATTTGTGTGAGGAGAGGGAAATGCAGTTTGCAGATCTCTCTCATGAATTTGAAGGAAGAACGGATTTGTAGGAAAGTGATGGATTGCATTTCAGTAACATTGGAGCTAAATGGGAGAAACTGTTGCTAGAATGAAGTGCAGTGAGTGATGCATGCAAGAGATTAGAGGCAGTAAGAGGTGAAGTGAAACATCAGGAGAGTAGAACTGGAAATATTAGTAGTGTGGGAGATGAAGAGAGAATGGGAAAGCATGAAGAATAGAAACATGAGAGGGGGGGAGTTGGGGTGGACTGGATTGGAATGTGAGAGAGACAGTCAAGACTGAGGAGCTATATGGGGTTAGCGGTGATAAAGGTGATTAGACAAGGGTAAGTACTGTGGGCAAATCACAACCAACAGGTGGCTTGAATAAGACGGATTAAAGACCTAAAAGTGAACTGCTCTATTTATTTACAAATGCCAGGAGCATGAGAAATAAGGGAGATGAAATTGTTTCACTGAATGAGTTTATTCATGCAAAAGTTGTGGAAATAAGTAAAACATTGTTAAATGAGGATGATAGCCTAATGGAAATAGAAATGGAGGGATACAATCTTTTTCACCAGGATAGAAAGAAAGAGAAGGGGGGGGGGAGTGTACCTGATGTTAGCAGGGGAATTACACACATATAAGGTAGGCATGAAAAAGAAGAAATAGTAGAAATGGTTTTGAGGCTGTGAGATGGAGATTGACAGGAGGAGATATTTAGTTGGATGTTGCTATAGGCCAGGAAATGTGGAGGATAGTTATGAAGAAATGTATAAGCAACTTGGCTTGGTGAACGGTTGATGAATGGATGGTAGATGGCGTTGGTGTAGATGATGATGGTAGTAGTTGGTGGATGAAGTAGTGCAGACGGAGAGCTGTAGAGTAGGTGTCCTCCCTCGATGAGTCTCAGGACTCCATGGAGGTGTCATAATAATAACAATAATAATACTTTGGGAATTAGAAAAATTAATTTCTTGAATTCTTAAGAGACAACTAAGGGCAGTTTAATTCCCGCATGCCCTCTTTTATTTAACAAATAAAAGGGGGCATGTGGGAATTAAACATTTTAGTTTAATTGAGTGGGTTTTGCATTACCCTCCAGTTGGTGAGAGTAATCACCTGGGTTGTGGCTAGCCATGTGAAGACTTCTCTGAAGAAAGGATATATATGTGGAATTACAAGGCTGGTGATTATGAGAAGCTTTGGAAATAGATTTGAGTTATAGCATGGAATAAAGAGTAAAGCAGGAAAGAAATAATTGCTACTTGGGGACGATAAAGAAATACTTCACAACATCAATATGTGAACGTATTCCTAAGGTCAAAAGGTTAAATGAGGCAGGAGTAAAATAGATGAATGAGGGGAATTAAGCATGAAATCTGGAAGAAGAAGAAGAGGCACTTTAGAGGCAGAACAAGATGAATAATGGTAATAATCAGTTGCATGAAGAGGATAAAGAGCAGGCCTGGAGAGTAACTAACTTGCTAAGGACAGCAGAAATGCTGTATGAGCAGAAATGAGCAAATTAAGCCAAAGAAAGATAGTTGTGGCATGTGATAGATAGAAAGAAGAAGGATTATGGCACAATGATGTTAATTGGCGAAAACGGTAGATTGGTAACTGCTGCAGAGGACATATACTTGGAGTACTCAGTGAACAGTTCATAAGGGTGTTTCATCCTCAGAGTAAAATCAGGAGAAGTTCAAGTGTATAGAATAAAATGAAAGAAGAATTATATGTGAATGAGCAAGAGGTATGTGAGGAGTTAAGTAAGCTAGATGTCAGTAAGATAATGAGGCATGATGGCATAACACCACATGTCTTAAGGGAATATTCAAGGGCATTAGTATCAACTTGGAGCCACCAGTTCAACAACATCCTTGCAACAGCACAAATCCCAAAGGAGTGAAAGGTAAAATTGTTCCATTTCACAAAGGTAGTTATAAGGCCAAGTCTACAAATTATATGCCGACCTGCATATCTGGAGGGGTAGTTAAGGTATTGGAGAGGTTGGTGAGAGCTAGGATATGAAGGTGGGTTGATAACTGTGGTATTTTTGTACTTGTCAGCATAGGTTTGTTAAAGGGAGTTCATGTTTCACCATCTTGCTTGTGTACTATAAGAAGATGATGAATATTGGATAACGAGATGCTTGTTACAGTGATATACTTAGATTTTGCAAAGACTTTTGATAGATTTCCATACCACCAGTTGGTAACTAAACTGGAGCAGATGAAGATGAATGATACAGTAATGGGTTGGACAGACATTTGACTCTCAGCTTGATATGAACAAGTTGGGAGTGCTGTATATCAGAAGAGGAAAGTCACTAATAGTGTATAAGTATGCCCACCGTTTGTAGGTCTCTCCTTGGCATTTTGCCAAGAATAGTCAATTCATGCTGAAGGGGAGAAAGAAATGAAGGATGTATGAATTGGTCCCCAACATGTGAAATCACGTGCTTTCTTGTCTGTCGTTGTACTAGTATATAGTAGCTTGATTTTTGTTGTCACTTTTTTGCATTATTTTTTTATTATTAATTTGTATGATGGATCCAGTACAGTCAACAAGTTCTGTTGTTAAACGTTTCAGTAGCTCTTGCAAAAGAATATTGAATAATGTGCTGACATTCTGTGAAAAAGAATCATCAGAAGGCCATCTCCTTGTTCCCCTTTCTCAAGTCATAAAATGTGCAAATGCAATTGCAGGCGTATCGGGGTCGACTGTTAAAAGAATTCGTAGGGAATCAAAAGGTGAAGGTAAGCCAAAATTTAAATCTCCTAAAAAAAAGTGCTCGAGAAAGAAAACCATCGAAACCGTAGCTTTGAATGATTTTGATGTAGACGTTATAAGAAGAACTATTCACGAATTTTACATGGTCGAGAAAAGTGTGCCAACTGTTCCGAAATTGATTCTTGTGCTTAAAGAAAAATTTAATTTTCCTTGGAAAAGAGAAACTTTAAGGAAAATAATTCATGAAATCGGATTTTGTTTTAAAAAGTCCCAGAATAAAAGGAAACTTATCATGGAGCGAAGTGACAGTGTTTTATCAAGAACGCAGTATTTGAGAGCAATAAGACGTTTCAAGGAGAAGAAAAGACCGATTGTGTATCTAGATGAAACTTGGATTGATAGTAATTTAACTTATGGAAAATGTTGGCAGTCTAAAGAAGAATGTGGAGTGCTACAAACCAGAAATGCTTCGTAGCGCATAATAATTTTGTGTGTGGGTGGAGAAATGGTTTCTTTATCGAATTCAAACTTACTATACAAAGCCAATTCAACTACTGGAGATTACCATGGGCAAATGAATTCTATGATCTTCGAAAAGTGGGCAGAAGAAAAACTGATTCCAAACCTTCCTAAAAATGCTGTTGTTATAATTGATAACCCTTCATATCACTCTATTCGATTAAACAAAGTTCCAAATTGGTCTAATAAGAAGCAAGTTCTTATGGATTGGCTCTCTGCAAATAACATTTCTCATTCCCCAGATATGCAAAAAATTGAATTGTTTAATTTGGTCAAAAGATACTCGCCCACAACTAAACTATTTAAATTCGACACGATGCTCAAAGAGCATGAATTTCTAGCTTTGAGGCTACCACCATATCATTGCGATATTAATGCTATTGAGTATATTTGGGAAGAAGTGAAAAGTTTCATTCTCCATCACAATGTAACTGGGGACATTGACATGTCGAAACTTTTTAAGCTTTCAGAACAGGCGATTGAAAGTATTACATTTCAAAAGTGGGGAAAATATTGCTTTCATGTCACCTCATTGGAAAATATGTATTGGGACAGAGACAGAATTATCGAAGAATTATGCAAACCTTTGGTGATCAGTTTAAGTCTAAGTGATGGTGATTCGGACATCAATTAAGATGACTCTGAAGATTAAAAGGAGTTGAAAATGGTATTTTTTTCCAACATTTTTTTTGCATGGGTTTATTAAAAGAGTCACAACAAGTCATAAATAATTAATCAGTTTAGGACAGGGGGTCGTCAAACTTATTTGACTGTTGACCCCTTCAAGAGTTTCTTGACTTTTCATCGGCTCCCTCTATTTTACTATTATGTAATTATGACAAGACAAGCAAAAAAGACACTTATGTGAGTTTTTAGATTGTTTATTTTATAGTTACAGTGTTTCTTGTATGTATAATATAGTATATATTATTATATTGGCTTAATGTCAAAGGGATACGTTTTTGTTTTTGACGTCTTTATTAACATTAATATTTGATAGGAGGGATAAATAATATATAAAATATAAAATTTAATTTAGATAATAAAATAATAATAATGCAATCTTCCTATAGGTAAATATAGGATGTACCACGGGCAGGAACCACGGACATCCGTTTATTGGTAAATACATTATTTTGGCCTACGTGATTGGCCTCTGTAACTGTTTTCATGACCTTGCTCCATCTTACAGGTTCTATTCATGTCACTATTTCCACGATTCACTCTTAATTGCATTGTCATTCAGGATGGAGGTAATCCAAGTTAACCGAATTAAATATTACCCATATAATGATGTCTTATATTTTTCTATCAACCCCTGAGCCTGAATCGACCCCTAACAATGTTATATCGACCCCTGGGGGTTGATATCAACCACTTTGGTGACCACTGGTTTAGGATATTAAAGTGTTTCAGTTCTCTCAACTGTAAGTTTAGAATATCTAAGTTCATTTGAAAAAATTTCTGTTTTTCTGTAATTATTTTTATTTTATAGAAAACTTTCTTAAAATAAACTTAGTTAAATTTTTGTTTTATGCTATACCTTTTTTAATTTTATTAATACTCTATGTACATTTTTCCAACTATTATACAAGCAAAATAGTTACACTTTAAAAACAGCAATGTTCGTAAAAGAAAAGCTAAATTTTCCGACCTGTAATAATAAACAAACTAATCCCAGAAGACAGATTGATTACCCTATTATCGGAATGGATTCTCCTTTTTCTGACATGCCCAGAAGTGTCGAAGGATCTCTGATCGGTGGGCGAACTATACTAATGTATTGCAGAGGGGGGGGGGGGTTCTGTTTTCGGACCATTGTTATTTATCTTCTATACTAATGATATTGGAGTGGATTTTTTTTTTTTTTTTTTTAATGTTGAGCCCATTCATGAGAGGTTGATTGATCAACCTATAGTACATTAGTACCATGTATGGGTAATGGTAACTGGTAAATAGTAACATCTGACTATTTGCAGATGATGCAAAATTAGAAAGAGTGATGAGGAATCAAGCAGATGTTGTGGCTATATAGGCTTGAATAGATTGAATGAGTGGGCAACTATATGGAAATGTAAATTTGGTGTTGTAAAATGTAAGAGTATCAAATTTGGTAGGCCACAATGGGATGCAAAGTATATTCTTGGTAGAGAAATTTCAGAGGAAGTTGAGGAGACAAGAGCCCTTGGGATTGAGGCAATAATATGGAAGACCTTTATTTCCAAAAATGAAGAATTTATGGTTTTATTATATAAGGGCTTGATCAGCAATATGGATTATTCTGCACAGATTTGGTCTCCTGGTTTGTATGATGATGATGAGGATGTAATTATTATTATTATTCAGGCCTCCATGGAGTCAAAAGACCCATAGTGGGAAGTCCTTTCTAAGAAACACTAGTCTATCAAGACTCATTGAGGGAGGAAAATGTCTCCTTCCCACTGACCAAGCGAAAAAACTCCCCATTGTCAACCCTGTAACCACCTCTCAACAGTTTAAAAGTCTCAATCACATTACCTCTCCTTCTTCTATCCACCAAACTCTGCAGTCCAAGCTCCCTCAGCCGATCCTCATAACAAACATTATGAATGATTTATTATGAGGATGAAAGGGTCCAGAGAAGAGTCACAAAGATGGTCAGTGGTCTTTGGAATGTGGAGTATGAGGACAGATTCAGAGAATATAAATTGCAAAGTCTCTTGAATAGAAGAAGGAGGAGAGATATGATTGAGACATATAAGCTAGTCAGGGATTTGTTATCAGGTTGACATAGAGAAAATTTTACATAGAATTGGAGGCGGTTGTAGAACAAGAGACCATCATGGAAAGTGTATAAGGAGGGTTTGAGCAGAAGATTCTTTGCATGGAGAGTGGTTGGTGAGTGTAGTTCATTACTTGAGCGTGCTGTGAATGTAGATACATTGAATCAGTTAAAGCCACAGTTGGATGAGCATTGTGTGCAATAGTGTGTGTACCTCCTACAATGAGACTCAGATGTTAATAATAATAATAATTGTATTTTGAATAGAAATTTTAATTGCTGAGTAATATGATTTGTACACTGTGCATATGTGCAAGTGAATAGAAATGTATAGACAATGTCATAACTTATATGTATACAGTGGCTGCAAAAACCAAGTAAAAGTGAATTCATGTAAATCAGAATTATCTGTATATCAGTTTATGTTATAATAATCTGATTTTGGTACTGAAATTGTGGTATACTGATTTTGGTACTGAAATTTTCTGTGGTATAATAAGAGTTAAAATAAGAATAAAACATTCAAATCTGTGACTGAAAGTGATTTTTCCAAGTATATATTTTCTATTTTTTCTGACTTTAGGTATTAGCCAAAAAAATGACTGTACTATATAAATTATCAAGAGAACAACTTTCAAAACAGTATCATTATGATTTTGGACTTCGTGCACTTAAGTCAGTTTTAGTGATGGCAGGAGACTTAAAAAGAAAATCTCCAGAGCTTAAGGAGGTATTTATTATCATTAGTATTAGTAATAGCATCAGTTGTAGTACTAGTAATAATACTATTATTATATACAATTTTTATGTAGACCACATTTTTTTATGGAAATCAAGAAATTACTGATATATCATCTTTCCTGTTTCTCTCTGCATCTTTGATCACTGTAATTTTACTTTATTTTTATTGTATTCTCTCTTTTCAAAATCAGCAAGTGAGCACTTGCCAAAATTCAGCAGAATTTTGGCAAGATTTTCAAAAGTGAGAATATGCAATGAGAGATGATATGAAAGAGTTAATGGAGCAATTGAAAAAATAAAGAAAGAAAGAAAGGGATAAGATAGTGAGTCTGCTGACACAGTATGATAGTAATCAGTTGAGAAGAAAGGCCATGATTGCAAATGAGTTAACAAGAAGATTATACAGGAGAAGTTTTGGGCAGATTATAGATATCTGGAATGAATTTTTTGAAGAAACAAACTTTTATATACCTGGTTGATTGCATTTGAAAGTTTTGGATGATTTGAATTGGGTCGCTTCAGGATCGAAGTCAAATAACTCGCAGTAAACCTTCACATCACCTTTGAGGAATGTGGAGAACCAACTGGTGCTTCTGACCTAATGTCCGGTCCTCACCTTCATATGGTACATCCCTTTAGTAGGAATTCACAAGGTACTGAAAAAACGAGGATGTAAATTTTGGGCTTAGCCAACCAAATTTTACTTTCTATTGGTTTAAATCATAAATACATAGTCCACACGGTTAGCCTAGTGGCTTTGCGCTTTGCAACCATATGCCTGGGGAAGGAGTGTCCTAGGTTGGATTCCCGTCAACGATGTGAGGAGCTTAAGGCTCTTCCTCAGCCATAGCCAAGTTAGCCGGTCTTGGGCAGGACAGCAGGGTTTTTCCCACCAGTTTTTCTGGGATTTTTCATCCTGCAAGCAGGCAAACCGGCCCCATGAACACACACGGATTACAGTCAGGAATATTGACCCAGCCAGGTCTGCTGGGTTAGTATTCCAGATCAGACCTAGCTGGGTCTGATTCGTCAGCGTTCCGAGCCCAGATAAAATTTGGGGGACTAAGATGGTGCCATACCTCCCATAAAAGAGATTCACAGCCACTGTATCATCATATGAAAATTATAATTATTACAAATACATATGATCTGGACTCCAGAAATTCACTCACCACAGGCAAGTTATCAGAAACAAGTGGCAAATGAATTTTCAGTTCTCATTCTAAATCCATTCAAAATATATTATTTTCTTTGCATAATTGAAATTTTTTTTCTCATTTTAAAACATTATCTTATTCACTGTCTAGTTTTTAATTGTGAGTGGGTACTAACAAATTCATTAAAGAAGTTTTATTTGATCTGGGATCTTTAATTTGAGCACTGTAATGCTTACTTTTAAAACATCACAAAAACACTTGCAGTTTTATGTTTTTGTCATTTTTCTCTAAAAGGCATAACATAAACAAGTCATCTTCATTTTCTTCCATTCTTTTATCTACTTTAAGGTTCAGAACTTTATTTTTGTTTCTATTTGAAAGAACTGTTTGTTTTATCATAGTAATTAAAACTCATCCTGCACATATCTTCTTCCCTCAACAACAGTTGTTCTGCCATCATTGTCATAACATAACAAGACTTCATAAATATCCACAATCGAGTTTCAAAAATCCTTTAATTTATCTCACAGCAATATTATAGTGTTATATTCACTCCATTCTCTACTACACGGCACACTTCCAGTTTTGGTTTCAGTCATGGAGCGAGAAAAATATGTCTCCATAATTAATTGGACATGGGAGATGAAAACACAGTAGTATACTTAGACTTTTCAAAGGTTTTTGATAGTTTACCACATGATAAGTTGATAGTCAAATTAGAGCAGATGGGAATAGACTAGTGCATTGGATTGGAGATTGGCTGTTTGATAGGTATAAACAAGTTGTGTATGGGGGAGCAATATTCCAGAGGAGGAAAGTCACCAGTGGTGTGCCACAGGATTGGTTTTAGGGCCATTGTTGTTTAACCTGTATGTTAATGATATTGGGGAAGATTTGAGTGTGGATATACAGTTGTTTGCAGATGATGCAAAGTTGGGATGAACTATGAATAGAAGAGCAGATGTTGCAGCCTTACAAGACTTAAATAGACTGAGTGAATGTGCATGGGAGTTGGATAACCAGTTCAGTATTGCAAAATATAAGATTTTAAAATTTGGAAAACAAAGTTGGGATGTAGAATTTACTCGCGATGGGGATATATTGTTGGAGGTGGAGGAAATAAGTGATCTTGGGCTGATGGTGGATAAGGATCTAAAATTTAGTGGATATATTACAAATTGTGACATACAACAAATTCTGGGAATGATGCAGAGAGAAGTAAGGAGATTTCTGGTTCTATTGTATAAGGCTCTGATTAGATTAGGCCACATATGGAGTACTGTGCACAGATTTGGTCACCTGGTTTTCAAAAGGATGAAGAGATGTTGGATAGGATCCAGAGGCAATTGACTAAAGTAGTTTCTGATCTCTGGAATATTGAATATGAAGAAGGGTTGAGAAGCAATTTACAGAGTCTAGTGGATAGGAGGAAGAAGGGTGATATGATAGAGATGTACAAGTTGGTAAAGGGAATTGTTACAGGATTGACATCGAAGAAGTTTACATAAAATGGTTTGAGATTGAGTTGAGAACAAGAGGTTAACCCTAGAAGCTGTATGAGAGGGTGTGAGAGAAGGGGAGTGAAAAGTTTTTTTCATTGAGAGTTGTGAATGATTGAAATGCATTGCCTCAGAGCATGGTGTCTGCAGAGAATTTAAATGTGTTTATGGTATGGTATAATGAAATGTGTCTGTATTACAAAAGGGACCTCCTAGGTAAGTCTTGTTCCATGGGGTCTTAGGATAATAATAATAATAATAATAGTTATAGCACTTTACTTGAAAACAGTAAATATCACATATTTCAGGTGTACAAGAAAATAAGTAAGTTTTTCATTGCCAAACAAGCAAGTTTTTCATATCATGAATATATTTGAATTAAATTAGTTATCATTTCCAATAAATAAATTTTTAATCAAATGATTTCTCCTATTTAGTTCCACAACATTACACTATAAATTAGAGATACCAAGAAATTACTGTATCTTTCTGGGTATAATACAATACTTTTTTCTAAAATTTTTAGACCAATAATTGGGGGTGTATAATATTAATTTCTGTGTATAATACAATACTTTTTTCTAAAATTTTTAGACCAATAATTGGGGGGTCGTCTTATACATGGGGGTTAGCCAGTTGAGAGCCCTGCAGTTGCCATGGCAAAACTGCCAGTACCTTGTCTCCATGAACAGGTTTCCGCCAATCACTAGCCTTTGTTAACTTTGTCGATTGATGTCATTAACAGCTGATTCTGAATAAACCAATCAGAACTCTGAAAGCATTCGTATGTCTGCAACTCGTTGGCACAGTAAGTTAATGGATTAACAATATTTTGAGCACCAGCTCATAAATGGGCTGGTGCTCAAAATAAAAAATGTCAGAAAATAAAAAACGATTGTCATATTCTTCAAAGTTCAAGTTAAGTCATCAATTACACAAACGAACATGGAAATAAAGCTTCAGAGAGACAGTTTGGACTTTCTCCCACTGAGTGTATGATTAGATAGTGGAGAAAACAGGAAGAACAACTACTCAAGATGGCAAAAAAGAAGAGGGCCTTAAGAGAAAAACCAGCAAAATGGCCAAACTTGGAGCAGAGGCTTAAGACTTGGATTATGGAGCAGCACCAGAGTGGGATATGTGTGTTAACCAAGTTTCAATATGAGGCAAAAAGAAACAAGAGAATTTGCAAGAGAAATGAACATTGTTGATTTCACAGGAAAGGCAAAATGGTGTTTCAACTTCATGAGGAGAGAAGGGCCATGAGAACATGAACCAAGTTAGTCCAGAAAATGCATCTTAGTATGTATCTTTAAAATATTACCTAATTACTAAATATCCTCTGAATATTTAAAAAAATATCAAATGTGTTCTGTTTTATGTTTAAAATATTGATTTCTTAATTTTGGGTTCGAACAAGTAGGGTTTGTCTCATGCAAATAAGACAAATACAGTATGTATTTGTCTTATTTGCATAAATAAGACAAAAAATACAGTATGTATTTGGTTTAATCCTTTATTCAAGTGTAAGCAAACAAAGTTTGCATCAGAAGTATTTTCAGATGCAAACTTTTAAAATGACCGTGTTCACATTTTTCATAAAAATGGAGAAAAACGAGTTTCGTGCAGTGATGAAACACTTTTATTTGAAGAAGTGGATGGCCGTGTAGATCAAAGCCGAGTTACATGCAGTTCATGGGGACTCTGCACCAGCATTAAAGACTATTTATTTTTGGAGATAAATGAATTTAAACATGGTCATACGTCTATCGAAGATAAGTGCACTCCGGTCTCCCAACTGAGGTTACTACGAAGGAAATGATTGACAAAATCCATGGTATTGTTATGGAAGACCGCTGAGTGAAAGTGCGTGAGATTGCTGAGATTATAGGCATCTCAATTGAATGGGTGTGTAATATCTTGCACGAAAAATTGCACATGAGAAAGATATGTGTGTGTGATGGGTGCCGCGATTGTTGACTGTCAATCAAAAACACACATACATTTCAACGCAGTGTTTGGCAATGTTTAATCGCAATTCACAGAATACTTTGCATCGATTCGTGACTGTAGATGAAACTTGGATCCACCACTACACACCTGAGCCCAATCAGCAGTCAAAACAGTGGACAATGCCTGGTGAAAGAGCACCGAAAAAAGCGAAGACTGTTTTGTCAGCTGGGAAGGTGATGGCCACTGTTTTTTGGGATTCCCAAGGAATTATCATGATAGACTATTTGGAAAAGGGTAAGACAATAACAGGAGTCTATTATGCATCATGTTGAACTGTTTAAAAGAAGAACTGAAGAAAAAATGGCCATGATTGGCACACAGAAAAGTACTCTTTCATCAAGACAATTCACCTTCCCACGCATCGGATGTTGCAATGACAAAATTGCTTGAATTTAGGTTCGAATTGGTTCCACGTTCACTGTATTCTCCGGACTTGGCCCCGTGTGACTGTTTCTTGTTCCCAAACTTAAAAATTTGACTCGGTGGGAAAAAAGTTTCTTCGAACAAGGATATCAATGACTATTTTGTACAATTTGAGAAATCCTACTTTTTAAAAGGGGTGAAAATATTTGAAACATGCTGTACCAAATGTGTAGACCTCGATGGAGACTATGATAAGAAATAAAGGTGATTTTTTCCAAAAATATGTATTTAACTTATTTTTTTACCAAACTTTTAAACAACCCTCGTACATGTCTGCAAGGAGATTTGCTTTGTATTATGGGATAGTAAGGCAAGCGATGTGAAGTCTTTGCTTCCCTATACGAGTTGCCCCAGTCCTGTAAATACTTCAGGCGCAAACTTTGTTTGCTTACACTTGGATAAAGGATTAAACCAAGTATATAATTTCTTGGTATCTTTAATTTATAGTATAACCAAGTGAAAAAATTTCAAACAACATTACACTAATCACGATATATATTTTAAAAAAGAAACAGTTGTACTTTTCTCACAATATAATTTCATTAACAAAATAAACTGGTAATTATAAACACAAATTAAAGTTGTCAGAATTTAATTAAATACTGCACTACATCAATATTTCTTATTCTTCCAATACCTTTACCCCTTGATTAGGTGCACAATTGTAATATAGCATTGTCCTAATTTTATTTACACAGCTCATAACTTGTGTTAAGTTAGATGTAAGTAAATACTTGAATTCTTTGCATAATGAAAAGGCTTTTTAATACTGCTCTTTGAAAAAAAAATACAATTATCTTGCAAAGGCAAGTCAAAGACCAAATCATGTGAGTAGTTAGTCTTTCCTATTAAATTATTATTTATGGATAATTTATATTTATTTGCCCTTCATTATGAACAATAAATGAAAGAAAACACATACTGAGTTGTGATGAGCTGTACTGTATTGTAGTTTGCATTTTAAACCAACATTGAAGGAAAGATGTGTAATGTATAGTGAAAATTAAAGAATATATTACTTTGCTTTGTCAACATAACAATTATTTATTATTTAAAAACATAAAAAAAAACTGTAACAATACTTATACAATGTAGACCAATACCTTGGGTGAGTATAATTTTTGTGTGGCTAGTAGATTTAAATTGTATTTCTGGAGCCCAGCATATGATGGTACAATGTAATGGATTTCATGCCAGCTGGGGCATTGCCTGGTTTAACAAGGGTTTAACCAGGCAATGATTATTTTTGTCAGGGAACCAAGGCAGAAAGTTAGCTATTTTACTGAAACAAACTCCAGTATATCATCTAGAGCAGTGGTTCCCAACCTGTGCTCCGTGGAACCCTGAGGGCTCCAGTTGCACTTCCCAGGGGCTCCACGGCCTCTCCAGGGAAATAAAATAAATAAAAATTGAATGAAATTAAAGAATAAGAAACAAAAAGTAGAATCAATCACTTCACAGTGAATTTTCATAGCTATAACATTGTGATTTCTTAGCGATTCTTCTGCGAGTTTTCTGTGCGTTTGACCTCTTTGTGAGTGTTTAGTTGTGTAGTTAGTAAGTGTTCATTAATAAAGGGTGTGTTTTGTTCTACTCGTTGCCTACTGTTGCACTGTAGTTAGTAAAATTAAATAGGAATTGTCTTCTATAATGAATAATAAAAATTTTGAATAACGAGTAATGAACGAATATGTATTTGAATTGAATTGGATGTAATGATTAAATTGGAGGAACTGAGTTTATTGTATGGACTTAAGGGGCTCCACCATAGAAATTGATTCTAAAAAAGGGCTCCACGAGTCAAAAAGGTTGGGAACCACTGATCTAAAGGAAGAAGAATAACCCAGTGTCAGAAGAACTGAAGGTAGAAACCATCAGTATAATGAATATTAATAGAAGGGAAATCAAACTTGCAGAAGAACTGGGAAAAGTACCATATGGACATAACTATCATTATTGATACAAAGCAGATAAAAACAGCTGAGAACTTGCTAAATATTAAGTATAGGATGTTATATTCAGGCAATAATAATCATGGAAAGGAAGAATCAGCAATAGCATTCAATGCCAAACATGAGGATAAACTTCTTGATTAGATGGCAGTTTCAAGTAGAGTTATGAAACTTTTCTATGCCTATCTTCCACAGAAATTTCTCCTAAGGAAGAAGTGGAGGAATTTTTTGAGTCATTGAAGCAGGCAGTTGACTTAAAGAAAATGGAAAAAGGTTCCTGTTGGAGATCTAAATGGCAAAGTAGGAATAATTTACTTGGAATATAGGAACAATTTGAGAAAATTTGGAGCAAAGGGCAAGGTTAATGATAATGGTATCTGCTGGACTTCTGCTCAAGATGCAGATTAGGCATTCCTGATACCATGTTCCAACATATAGATGTGCACAAGTTCAGATGGAGAGAAGTTGCAAAGAAATAAGGAAAGCCTGATTGATTATGTCATTGTTAATAGTAATATTTTCATGCTCATTAAGAATACAAGAGTGTATAGAAGATTTTAAATTAGATGTGATCATTACTTAGTTCTGAGTAGGATAAAAATGAATATGACATTGAAAAGAACAATAGGTAAGGAAGTTTCAAAAAATGAATTAAAATGTTGAGCAGCTTTTACAGGTAAACTATAGATTCAACTATACAAACATTATTGAAGCAACAATTAAACAATTTGAAAAAAAGAACCAAACTTTGGAGTCTCAGTGGCAAACCCTAAGCTAAGGAAGTATATGGTGAAGTTATTTGCAAAGATAGAAAAATTAAACAGCATGGTCAACTCAAGATGTTAAATAATCAGTCCTTGAAAAGGAGAAAGCCTACCAAAGGTTCGTAGCAAATGAATTGGCAAATGCCCTAAAAGAACAAGAATTGGAAGAATGACGGTACGTTGCACCCTTTGATTGGAAAAGAATTAAGTTCGATTCTCATCGTAATGAGAAGAATCTTTAAATGGATTATTTCAATTGAAGTTGAGTTAGCCAATCTCATATGTAGGTGTCAGGGTTTTTTCCTACCAGAAACTCAAGTTTTTCATCCTGCATACAGACAAATCGGCCCTTCAGAACATGCAATTTACAGACAAAGAATACTGGTGGTGGGTAGTAGATAGCGTTGATGCAGATGATGATGTTAGTATAGGTTTGGTGGAGTTTGTGGGTGAAGTTGTGGAGTTGTAGAGTAGGTGTCCTCCCTCGATGAATCTTTGGACTCCTTGGAGGTGTCAGGAAATAATAATAATAATAATAATGAAGAATACAGAAAAGAATGGAAGATAGCTAAGCTATGTGTTAAAGTAGCTAAACAAAAGCTATGGGAAGACTTCAGTGAGAGTATAGAAGATAAATATCAAGAAGGTGACAGAATGTTCTGGAGCTTACAAATGGAGGAAAGGTAGGAAACAAACATGATAAAGGTGGAAAGAAAACTTAAGTTAAAGATATACTAGATTTCTGGAGTAATTACTTTGAAAAACTGCTAAACAAAACCAGCAGTGTTAAATATTAGTAGGAAAGTTTCAAGAGGATTGCACAGGTGTACGAGGGTGGTCTAAAGAGTTCTCAGCCTAACAATGAAAGAACGAATTTAAAATTTCAAAATTATTTTTATTTTTCAACATTATCTCCCTTAAGACTAATACGTTTATTCCAGCTATGCTCCAGCGCCATTATCCCGTCCCTGTATTGGTTCTCAGTAAGATCTGCAAAATACCCCTCTACAGCTGCAATCACCTCTTGATTGAAGAAAAACGCTGACCAGCAAGGAAGAGTTTTATTATTATTATTATTATTATTATTATTATTCAGGCCCCCATGGAGTTCAAAAGACTCATTGTGGGAGGTCCTTCCTAAGAAACACAAAGTCTATCAAGACTCATCGTAGGGAGCCCCCCCCCCCCCCCCTAAGAAACACAAAGTGTATCATACCACTCCTTGAACTCATTGACCGTTCTCGTTCTCACCACTCCATCAGGCAATGCATTCCATGGTTCAACCACCCTCCATGCAAAGAAACCACTCCTCACCCTCTTGCTCACAGTTTCCTTTCGTAACTTCCAGGAATGGCATCTTGTCATCACTCCTTCCTGCTGTTCAACCAAGCAAAAGAACTCCCCAGTTTCAACCTTTTAACCACCTCTCAACAGTTTAAAAGTCTCAATCATATCACCTCTCCTTCTTCTATCCACTAAACTCTGCAGTCCACATTCCCTCAGCCGATCCTCATAACTGTCATTGTACAGTCCTGAAACCATCTTTGTTATCCTTTTTGGGAAGAGATAGAAGTCAGAGGGAGCCAAATCTGGGGAATGGGGTGGATGTTCCAACAATTCATAGTGCAGCAATGACCACTTTTCTGCACTCTTAATAATGGTCTAAGCAAAGAACTTTCTGGAACACCCATTTCATATCCATCCGCATTTGTTCTAATTTGTGTAGCAAAGATCCATGTGGTATTCTGTCGCACATACACTTTTCAAAATCCAGTAGAATCATCATGTAGCCATTCCCTTTATCCAACACAGTTCATCTTTATCCAACAATTTTATCCAACATTCCCTTTATCCAACAATTCATGAACCTGGTTCATTGTCCTGATGAAAGATGATTTTTTTCTTCTGCAAACTGGGTCTTTTCTCGCAAATTTTTTCATCTAATCTGGTTAAAAGATTGGAATAATATTCCTCGGTTATTATTTTACCCTTTTCAATATAATTAATAAACAAAATGCCTTTAGCATCCAAAACACCGATGCCATGACCTTTCCTGTTGATGGAACCAACTTTGTCTTCTTTGTCGCTGAACAACCAGCTTCTGTCCACTGTTTTGACTGCTGTTTGGATTCTGGTGTATAATGGTGAATCCAAGTCTCATCCATAGTAATAAATCGATGCAAAAAATCAGTTTTATTCATGTTAAAACGCTTCAAGCACTGTTCAGAGATTTTCATGTGAGTGTATTTTTGATCTTCTGTGAGAAAGCACGGCACCCATCTTGTGCAAAGATTTTTCATTTGCAATTCTTCATGCAAAATATATCCTCATGTTCTTTAGAAATGCACTTTAACCTGCCGGTCATCCAGTACCATATCGTACACTCGATCAATGATTTCTGGTGTTGTTACACTTTTTGGACTTCCTTTGTATGGATCATCTTCAAGGCTGGTAGGGCCATGTTTGAACTCTGCAGTCTATTTCTTAATTGTCGAAAACGAAGAAGAGTGCCCATTAACTTTTATGAACTTCGAATGAATTTCTTTTGCCATTAAACCTTCTTTTACAAAAAATTTTATAACCGCATGATACTCAATTTTATCCATTTCAAGGGATGCAGACAACACTTTTGCTTCAGTCAGCTGTATAAAACAAACTACTTGACAGAATGACTTGCAATTTCACCTGGATGCTTATGACAGATGTACCAACTTGGAAAAAAAAAAATCTTTCCATCTATGGGCGAGGCCGAGAACTTTTCAGATCACCCTCATATATAGATAAGTATATGATGCTCTATTAGAGAGTAGCATAGTATTGTGTAGGATATTGGTCATGCCTTAGTGATTTATTAAATTTTTTTATAATAGAGTAATAGCTGTGTTAGATAAAGGGAATGGCTACATGATGATTCTACTGGATTTTGAAAAGTGTGTGTGTGTGTGACAGAATACCACATGGATCTTTGTTACACAAATTAGAACAAATGAGAATGGATATGAAACTGGTGTTCCAGAAAGCTCTTTGCTTAGACCATTATTGAGGGTGCAGAAAAGAGGTCATTGCTGGATTTGAGTAAATGTGTAGGTAATAAGGATTTGATGACTATATTAGTGAATATATCATATAATGAGTGAATGGAATGTATTCTCAGCCAGTTGTGAGTGCTTTGTCTATTGATGGTTAAAAGAAAGGTACAATAGATATTGTGTGGATACTTTGATGAGTCTCCCATGATGAGTCTTCAACTCCATAGCAGTGCCCATATAATAATAAAATATGTGGATGAAGAAAAAATAAGTTTCAGTCTTATTAATCAAACAATAATAATATGACTGAAAATTATATTAATATATATATTTACAAGCAAGATATAAATTATATCTTATTTGTCAGAGAAGAAAAGACAGTTCTGAAACAATAAGTACAGTTTTGTACTAAGTAATGAATATCTATATAATTTTACATAAAATTTATTTATTTCTGTTCACTCTCATATTCTTTACATTGTCTATGATGTTTTAAGAAGAGTAGATAAGTAGTTAATATACTCCTGCAATATTAGTACAATGGTTAAGCGTTTGTGGATAAAGAATAGATCATAAGCATGCAGTATATCATTTGACAGACACAGTTGTATCTAAATTAATTTTTTATTTTTTGAAAGTGTTCTGAGTGTTACACTAGCATAACATTCTTTAAAAGGTTTGACCAAATCAAATGCTATCATTCTTGAATTTGAGTATATAGGCATAATGCAGTTTGTTGAAATCTTATTTATATAGAACAGTATTTACTCACATTTTGCATATCATTATTTAAACTTTGTGTAATTTTTTTTGCATGATGTTATTTAAAGTTTGTGTGAATTACCATTTGGCATAAAATTAGTTAAATTTACTTTATCTAAATGTTTGTGTAAGCTGACTATAGATGTATATGAAACACTCATAAAACAGCCTAGAGTACCTGACATAAATGACATAAAAAAATAAGAAAAATTAAACATCGGGTAACAGGAATATGAAAGTAAAAATACCTTCAAAAGCCAATCTCTGTTTTTTATATATCATTATTAAAATTATTCCTGACTCCCATGGAGTCACAAGACTCATCATGGGAGGTCAACATTAGTGAATACAAAGTCTACCATACCATTCCTTAAAATCATTCAGTCTTCATGTTCACCACCCTTTCAGACAATGCATTTCATGCTATTACCACTATCCATGCAAAAAACTTACTTCTTACACTTTTACTCACCATCTCCTTTTGCAACTTCCAGGGATGGCCTCATGTCCTTGTTCTTTTCTCTTGTTCTACCATATGAAAAATCTCCTCAGTGTTAATATGATAATAACCCCTTTAACAGTGTAAATGTCTCAATCATCCCCCCCCCCCCTTGCCACCAAATTCTGCAGTCCACATGCCCTCAGTCTATCCTCATAATCAACATTGTACAGTTTTGATGTCATTTTTGCTATTTGTCTCAGTACCCTCTCCAAGTTTACTGCAACCTCTTCAAATTCCAGTGACCAGATCTGAGCACAAAAACCCAGAGGTGGTCTCATCAAAGCTTTATGCAGTGGGACGATCACAATTTTATCTCTTATGGTCAATGTTCTATTCAACATTGCTACAATACTCTGAGATGTCTTCACAACCTTTGTAATATGTCCTCAGAGCTTTAAATCTCTATCCATAATCACCTCAAGATCCCAAGTGAGTATGAAGTATTCCTTCTGTAGATTCCAAAATTTTAAACCTTACATTTAGCTGCATTAAACTGACATCCCCCATGTCTTTGCCAACCCCTTCCAACTTATTCAGATCCTCTTTAAGAGCCAAAATATCAGCACTATTACTAATAATCCTCTCAAGCTTCACATCATCTACAAAGTACCAAACATCTCCCTGTAGGCCTGTGACAATATCATTGACATAACAATTGAACAGCAATGGTCCTAGTATTGAATTCTGTGCAACTCCACTTCTAACCTTCCTACTCCCTGATTCTGCAGTCATATACAACTCTCTGTTATCCATCAGAGAGCCAATCACCAACCCAATCCACTAACCTAATATCCAAACCCAAGTCTCAAACATACACTACCATTTTTTTCAACTTAAAAATCAACTTATCATGTGGCACCCTGTGAAATGTTTTGAAAAATTTCAAAAATATGATAGTGTATGCTTATTTTCATTCATTACTATTGTTACTGTATTGTAAAAGGTAACCAGATTACTTAAACAGGAGCACCTTTTACCAAATCCATGCTGAGCTACATGAATAATATTACCCTATTTTGCCCAATTCTTTATATGAATTTTTACCAATTTCTCCAAAATCTTTACAACTACAGAAGAAATACAAGCAGGCCTATAGTTTGATAGCTCCATTCTGCCACCACCCTTATGCAGTGGTACTATCTTACCTTCCTTCTGCTCTCTAGGAATTTGATCCATTGCAAGACTTTCATTAAACAGCCAAGTTAATGGCACAGTCAGATCCATAGCACATTCCCCTAAAACGTTGTGCAATATTATCTAGTCCCCCTGCCTTATTGACATTTAGTGTACTCAGTATTTCTGAATTATGTATCTGAATACTCATCATTCACTTTTAACACTTCGCCAGTCATTATCCTTGTCAGAATAAATCCTATGCTACCAGGGTAGAACACTCTAATAAAGTAATCATTATATAGCTTAATTATAGCATCTGTTTAGTCACCAGATTCCCATCTCCACCCAACAAGATAATTATTTTTCCACCTGCTCACCACGTTACAAAAAAATTCCTTGGTATTCTTCTTGGATTGCAGTGCCACTCTACTCTCTTATTCTAATTTTTCTCTCCTTACAATACTAATCACTTTCCTAGTCTGAGCTTTATATTCCTCATGCAGCTGTCCTCCACCTCTCTCTTTATATACCTTCCATAATCTCTTTTATTTTGCAATTCCCATTTTTTCCTTTTGTTATCCATTTGACTCCAAATTGCTTTATCTTCTTCATTTGAAGTATACAATCTGTTATTGAGGTCAACAATTTTTTCTAAGTACCTAATATGCACTAATGACCCCTCTTCCTTTAAATTTTTTCACCCATTGCTGTGCTGCAAGCCAGTTTCCAAGTCTATGAGAGTCATCTGCCCTATAATGCTACATAACTTCCTTCTGTTTTGATACCTCCCCATGCTTGTTTATCCTCCAAGTCAGGACTACATGGTCACTCTCACTGATGGGGGACAAGTATGCCATCTCACTCCTAATCAGATCCTCTGATGCTGTGATCAAATTCAGAACTCTCGATCCTCATGTTCCCTCCACCCCATTCTGCCTAAGACAGTTGTCCCTCAAAAAAATCCAAAAATTCAGTTCCCTTATTACTGCATGCTGTCTACTCTACCCAATTTATATCATTACAGTCGAAGTCCCCCATAATGATTACTAGCTTTCTCTGCTTGCTAAACTAATTTGTCTAAACATTTCTTGCTTATCACCATCTGTATTCTTCTGGTATGTAGCAACATCTCACTATGTATCTTTTCCTGTAAACATCCATCTCACACTATATAATTTCAAAGCCATTAGAGTTATTTCCACTAAGATTTTCAACTTTGATTTTTGTTCATCTCTTATCATGAGTAACACTCCACCACAATGTTCACCTTCCCTATCCTGTCAAAATATGCTATAGTCTTCAATTTCTACCCCTGTTAGAACATCCTCCTCAGTTAACCAAGTTTCACTGATACTAACAGCTTTTGGAAAGACTGAGTCGGTCAATGCCACAAACTCATTCCCTTTATTCCTAATGCTTCTAGCATTTGTATAGCTATTATTACTCCCCTCATACTACACCAGAGGATGTGCTCTATACAATTGAGCACATCTCCTCATTCCATATGAAGCCATTCCTGCAACTTTCTGCCTGTGCAATTCTAGTTTTCTATTTCGGACACGCTCACTTGCCTAGAAAACAACATCTTTACAAAATGCCTGCACCATCTACATTCAAATGCAATCCATCTTTTGCAAACAACTCCCTTCTATCCTCAAATGTACTCCACACATTCACATATTCTAGACCCCTTTTCCTTCATATTCTTGCTATCATTTCATTCATTATAACTGCTTTTCTCCTCCATTCTTCATTATTATCCCAGAGCAACATACTCACTATCTTTCCTTGGACATATTTCTGCTGGACTATGTCTAACATCAGCCTCAAATCTCATGCTACATGATTCACGCTACCTCTCAGCATTTTTCCCAACCATTACTATCATCTCCTCCACACTTTCACCCTTCTTCACTGCCATTGCTACACTGTCATTTCACCAAGCATGCACTCCTATGGCACTCTACACTGCATACCCTGAATCATCGAATCTTCATACATTACATTTCGAATAGATTCATTCATCGTTCTCTCACTGGCATCCCTGACTCTTACAGCTTGTAATCTCTCTCTTCTTTTTCTCCCACTCTCCTTCTTCCTTCTCACCTCTGTATCCCTTGCTTTTGCACTTGCTCATGTTTCTGCAATTTCCTCTCTTTCACTTTCTCACCCATTCTTTTGCCTTGCTATTTGATGCTGTTCTCTTACACCTACTCTCATACCACTCACAATGGCCAACCTGTCTATCCTCCCAAGATCTTCATTCACCCTCCTCAACTCTGTATTCATTCCTTCCTCAGCAGTCCTGTTTCTCTCTCCACACATCTGCTTTCAATTGTCATTCACACACACATGCACACGCACACAATTGTGGCCATCACACAAACCATCTCTATCTGCTAAACTACCCAAGGCTAAATCTATATCAAGGTCTTTAACATTCTCTCAATCCTCCAATACTCTACTGGCATCCACAAACTGAAAATCATATCTTTCTGAAGCACTATCTTGCCACCGCTAAATCCTAAGATCAAGATACTCACGTCTCCCAGTGATTGCATTCCATGCACACATACACATTCCCATCTTGCACCTACCACATTCTTAAACAATGGGGAGCATACATACCACATGTATAGCAAGCTGCAAAATGTCCATCTTTGTCATGAATAACATAGTCTTTAAATGGTGGAGGGCTAGGGCTGTTACTTAAACTGGCAGCTGCCATGTTGAATATAATCGCTGCACGTAGAGACAATACTGAGGTCATAAAATCCTAACTAACTAAAACCAAATACCACACACTATATATATATATATATATATATATATATGCAGGTTTGAATCCTGCCATGGGCTTGGATGTTTGTAATTGTCTGTGAAAATACAATGGTGCTGGTAGGCAGTAGATATTATTGGTTCACTGCAGTTTTTTTTACTTGGTGGATCGAGTGGTTGAGACAGAGAGTTGCAGAGTAGGTGCCCTCCCCTCAATGAGTCTTTGGACTCATTGAGGGAGGAATAATGGAAGAATAATTGGCTTTTGTAATTAACTATTAATGTTATTTACATTTTTATTTTTATATACATTTTATGTTAGCTATTTTTCTTTCAATTTAATTTAATTTTAGCTTTTATTTATTTATTTTTTTAGCCACAAAAGGTCATGCTATGCAGGTTAAGTAGTTTTTGATATGATGTTGCTTACTATAGTATGTTGCTAGTTCCTGTAATCTAGCAGTTATATACAGATGTATATATATTCCTGAAGATGACCTGAATTGAAGGCCGAAAAGTAGAATTTTATTGTCAAATTTTTTATCTTAAACAATTTTTGACTCCATAATTCGTATATAAGAAGTATAATATGAAGAGCTCGTGCTTTAAGTTTTGTTCAATTATGCCAGAATTCTCATATATATACTATTTACAAAAAAATTTTCATTTCAGGATTTTGAAATCAGAAATAATATTTAATAAGAGATATTAATGCAAGTAAATTTGCATCTTAGTAACAAGAAAGATAAGAACATTCTGGATAATAATTGCAGTGGATAATAGTTTCAAATGGATGATAACATTATTTAATGTTTTTTAGTGGTAAATTGCTTTAAATATGCATTAAGCTTTTTACTTATTTCAGTTATTTTAGAAAATAAGTAATTATCTGAGTTATTGTAATGTAAATAATGTATATAAGAAGAACAATCAATTTTTTCTTCACAGGATATGGTATTGATGAGAGCTTTACGTGATATGAATCTTCCAAAATTTGTCTTTGAAGATGTTCCTCTATTTTTGGGACTAATTTCTGATTTGTTCCCTGGCCTTGACTGCCCTCGAGTGACATATGAAGATTTTGGCGCAGCTGTAAAAGAATGCCTGGAGCAAGATAAATATCTCGTTATATCAGATCAAGTAAGTTTTGTTTAGTTAAATAAGTTAAACTGTGTTTTACAGGTACTGAGCAAACAGGTAATGCAGAAAGAAATGTACAAAGTATCTTACAATTTAAAAGGGTTATAGTGACAGTGCAGTAACATAAATGCAGAAATAATTTGTTCTAAGTAATTTTCTTTTCATTAGAAGCTTAATAATCATATAAATAAAAATCACATTATAAATCACATATCACAGGATAATTCAGGTGTTGGACATGAGGAGAAAACAAGCAGGAGAACTAGTGGTGGTCGTGGGGACAAATGGTTTAAGTGGATATAAAGAGTATTTAAGGGCAAATATAAGGAGACTATTGAGAAGAGTGAAAGAAAAAAGTGTAGGGCAAACTACTGCTCCCAAAGTTATTCTGTGAGGCTCCTGATACAATATTGGTTTTCATTGCCATTTTTCCTAAACTTTTATATTTATAATCTATAGTAGTATAGTATGTACCAATATTAAAATATTTTATTTCGTAAATGCTTTAAAGATAAGTAAAAAACATATATTTTGAAACTTTAAATTTTTAGCTTTTAAATGGTACCAGTCAAAAGGGTTGTTAACGTGGATTTTATTATCGTATTTGGTTGGTAAAAAGTGTTTCAACATTTGATGGCCTGTGTCACTCCTGCCAAAATTAGTTTCAAAAGTGACTACTATGATCGCCGCATTACCCACCACCTCCATTTCGTGGACTCTGCGTCATCACTCTTCATGCAGTACACACAAGGTACACACTTGTGGTAGTAGTGGAACATAACTAGTGTAGTGTAGTGTAGATAAGTACTTTTCTTATTAATAAATACTTAAGATTGATTTTAGTGAAACTTATAAAACCCTTGTTTAAATGACTGAGCAACAGAAGAGTATAAAGCAGAAATACGAACAAGAAAAGAGAGTGTTTAACCAACAATGGAAGGATGATTTTGCTTTTACTGCTAAGCTGAAAAGGCTCTGTGTCTTATTTGTCTCATACAGCCATCAGCTACTTTAAAGCCAGTAATTCAAAGTGCCACCACGAATATAATCATAAAAAGTTTGCATCTGAATTTCCTCCTGAATCAGAACTGCAAAAAAAAAAAAAAAAAAACATTTGAAATAGAATTTATTCACCCAACAAAATAGCCTATTTTCCCTCTGTAAGCAAAGTAATTTGGCTACTAAAGCTAGTTTTATTGTAGCCTGGAATATTGCTTGAAGTAAAGTACCTTACAGCCATGGAGAATTTCTAAAAAAGAATATTATTATTATTATTATTATTATTATTATGTGACACCTCCAGGTAGTCCAAACACTCATCGAGGGAGAGTGTGCCAACAGCATCGAACAGCATCATATTAGTGATATGCAATTCTTGCTCCAGAGAACTTAAAACTTAAACAGTCAATAGAACAAATTCCTATCTCCCCTTGCACTGCTGAGAGACATATTTCTGAAATTAGTTCTACAATCATATATTTACTGCAGAGTGATCTTAAAACCTGGTGACCAAATCTGTGCACAATAATCCATATGAGGCTTGATCAAGGCCTCATATGGAATCATAACCTCTCTATTTCTGCATGTCAGGATCTGCCGCATCATTGCCATTATCCAAAGTGATGTCTTCACAACTTGTGTAATGTGGCCTCTGAATTTCAGGTTCTTGTCCACTATCACTCCTAGATCTCTCATCTCCTCTACTTCTTTAAAGTTTCCCCACGAAGTGTATATTTTGCATCTCATTGTTGTTTACCAAATTTCAAAAGATTACACTTTGCAACATTGAACTGATAGTTCCACTTATCTGCCCATTCATGCAATCTATTCAAGTCCTCTTGTAAGGCATTAACATCGGCTTGACTGCATTGCTCTCCCTAGTTTTTCATCATCTGCAAACAACGGGATATCACTAGTTAAACCTAACCCGATATCATTAACATACAAATTGAACAACAATGGCCCCAAAACTGACCCCTGCGGCACACCGCTGGTGACCTTTCTCTTTCGGGATACTGCACCCCCCATATACAACTTTCTGATACCTATACGACAGCCAATCACTGGTCCAACTCAAAAGTCTTTTATCCAGTCCCATCTGTTTCAATTTATTTAAGAGCTTGTCATGTGGCAGTCTACCAAAATCTTTTGCAAAATCTAAGTACACCACTGTATATGCATCTCCCCTGTCCAAGGTATTTGTCACCTTGTTATAGTACATAAGTAAGTTAATGAAACATGACCTCCCCTTAACAAACCATGCTGATAACCACAGAGAATACTGCTGTTATCAACCCATTTCTGTATCCTACTTCTCACAAATCTCTCCTGGACCTTCACCACAACTCCAGATACACAGACTTGCCTATAATTTGAAGCTACAGCCTTATCACCATCTTTATGCAGTGGTACAATTTTATCTTCCTTCCACTCCCTTGGAACCTGTGCTGTTGTAATACTTTTATTAAACAGGCATGCCAATGCTACTGCCAATTCCCTGGAACATTCTCTTAAGATGCGTGGTGATGTCATCAAATGCTATCGCCTTATTGACATCAAGATTATTTATTTCCTCAAATACCTCCTGTTCACTCACAATTAAGCCATCTCCTCCTATGTCATGTACACTTAAGTTTCTCATGATTCCAGTCTGATCAGATGAAACACCCTTATAAATTGATCACTGAATACCTCAACAACATCTTCTGCAACAGTTACTATTCTACCGCTTTCATCCCTTAACTTCATCCTACCATGATCATTCTTCCTTCTACTTGCCACATATCTAAAAAAACTCTCTAGGGTTTTTCTTTACTTGATTTGCTAATTTCTGCTCATACTTTTGTTTTCCTTACTAGCTGAGTCACTCTCCTGGCTTGTTCTTTATACTCTTCATGTGACTGATTATTACCATTATTCATCTTATACTTCCTCCAAACTATTTCTTTTTCCAGATGTCATGATTGAGTTCCAAATTCATCCATTTTACACCTACCTTATTCAGTCTTGGCATTCGGAATGCATTTTTACACTGATGTTTCTATATATTTCTTTGTGAGTTCCTATGTAGCATTTATTTCCTTACAGCTCCACTCCTCTTTCCATGTTATAGCTCCAAGTTGTCGCCTAAGCTTGTCATAATCACCAGACTTATAATTCCATATATATCCTTTCCTCAAAAAACTCTTCATATGACTTGACACTACATAGGTGATTACTTCATGATCACTTTCACCAACTGGAAGAAAATGTGAAACCCCTCTAACAATTACATCCTCTGATGAAATGATGAGATCTAGAACTCTTGATCCGTGCATGCCCTTCTTTATGTGCTGCCTGAGATAGTTATCTCTTGAGAACTCGAGAAATTCATTTTCTTTATTCCCAAATGCTATCTCTTCATTCCAATCTATACCACCATAATTAAATTCGCCCATAATAATTACCCTTCCCTTGTTCACTAATTGAAGTTGTTTATACATTTCTTCATCACCACCTTCCACATTATCAGGCTTATAGTAAGAGCTTATACGTCTTCCTCTCAACCTCCACGTTACACCACAGTGCCTCATAACCATTTCCACTATTTCCCCCTTTCATGTCTACCTTATGTGGACTTAATTCCCCTGTTATCATCAGCAACACTCCCCTCCCTTCCTGTCCTTTCTATCCTCACGTAAAATACTCTACCCTTCCATTTCCCATTATGATATCATCTTCATTCAACCATGTTTCACTTATTCCAATGATTTGGGGCAAATAAACTCAATCACTGAAACCATTTCATCCCCTTTATTTTTGATACTTCTGGCATTTGTAAACAAACACAGCAGTTCATTTTTAGGTCTATAGCCAGTCCTATCCAAGCCATATATTGGTTATTATTTCCCCACTACACCCGCCCAATCACTTTTATCACTGCTTACCACATATATCTGCTCAGTCTCAAATTCTCCACCTACATTGCAATATACTCCATCTTCCTGCACACATTCACTGTCACTTTCAACATTCACTCTCTCTATGCCATGTCTCCCTGTCAACCCGAGCTCCCTCCATTTCCCTGTTCCTCTTATATTCCCATTCTCTCTTCTTCTCTCACATTACTACTATTTCCACTGCCAAGCACATCTGTCTCTTCACTACCACGTTCCTGACTTTTCCCATTATAAAAATCCAAAAGCTGTGATTGTTCCTGAAAACTACAATACTCTGTCCTTAACTCTAAGACTGCTAAAACACTCTGGAATTGACATTCTTTCCATTAAAAAAAGTAAAATTTGGTATAAAGAAATCTTTATTCTAGTAGCAAGGCTCATAAGTTGGTCATACATAACTGGTAATTAGCTTACAGAATTAACAACGCATATAAAGGATATTAATTAAAGGCAACTTTAATGAATAACTTCAGGAACATAAAACTATGGTATGTGGATGCAGGCACTAACAAAAGCACATGAGGAAGAAGACAAGAAACTAATATTATTGCTAACATCCTAATGGTGCCCTCTGGCAGGCTAATTTGGTTGTCTTGGCTATTGGGCTGAAGTTCTCATAATGTAAGTCTCCCAAATTTGGGGTAGTTTCATGTACCCAAATTTGTTGAGGTTTGGAATGTTCTTAAGAGCTGCTGATGATTTCTTGAATAATCTTTCATACTTAAACTTGCTGTGGTCTGTTATTTTAGTTTTCTTCCAACAAATTCTATGGTGGGTATCTAAGGCATGGTCTGCCAGCTCAGAGTGCCTGTACTGCTGAAACCAGATGTATTCTTTGTGTTCTGAAATCCTGATATTTGCTGTCCTGCCTGTTTGGCCAAAGTAGGACAATTTGCAGCTGCAATGGACCTGGTATACACCAGGTAGGTCTAGGGGAAGTGGTTGGTCTTTGGTATGGCGGATAAGGGATGCCAACTTTTTATATGGTCTATAACAAGAAGTCAGGTCATATTTTTTGAGGATATTCTCAGAGGTGCCCTGGATATAGATGATGGTGATAAATTTGGTGTAATTTTTATTGTGGAGGAAGGGGGATTGTGGTTTACTGGTTTTAGTATTTTTTGGAGGTTATAGCCATTGATTAAGAAAGTGTTGAGGATGTGGCTTATTTCAGTGGTTAGGGCATCGTCATCTGAGCAGGTTAATTTTGCCTGTTATATAGTGTTTTTATAATCCCGTATTGTTGTGAGGGGGGGGGGATTGCTGGTGAATGTATCAGCCTGTATGGGTGGGTTTTCTGTAAACAGAGAAAACCAAAGATCTATCAAGCTGGCAAGTGATTAAAGTGTCTAGGAAGGGGAGAGTGTTGTTTTCCTCTTTTTCTAAGGTGAACTGGACTCTGGGGTGTTGGTTGTATAAGTGTGTTAGGAAGGAGTGGAGTGTATCTGAGCCATGCGGCCAAATAGCGAACACATCATCCATGCATCGAAGCCAAATAGAGTTTTTGTGGGGTGGAGTTTAAGGTTTTCTCTTCAAAGGTCTCCATAAAGAAATTGGCCATGGGTGGGGAAAGTGGGAACCTTTATCTGTTTGTAGAATTTTCCTTTGCCAAACGAAATAGCCTGTTTCTTTGAGTGGGACATTAGTGAATAGGGAGGAGACATCAAAACTGACCATTATGTCAGTGTGTTGGAGTGAGAGGTTTTCTATACTGGCTTTAAAGTGGGCTTAATTTGTTTTATGTGTGATGGTGTGTGTTGCCAGTATAGTGTGTGAGCATTTTGGCTAAATGTTTGGCTAATTTATATGTTGTGGAATCAATGCCATCCACTATGGTACGTAATGGCACATTTTGTTTATGTATTTTTGGGAGTCCATTATAATCAGGGAAGTCTAGAGGTCTATCACGGTCTATTTGGATCATGATTCAAATAGAACGTGGGATTCGCAACCTTCCTAACCATATCGCCAACAATGTCAGACTGGATGTAGCTGGTGTTCTCACCAAAGCAAAACCTCCAAAAACCAACTTATCCAAAGACGAATATGCAGCTCTACTAGAAATGAAGAAAAACAAAAAAATAATAATCACCAAAGCTGATAAGAGAAACGCCACTGTGGTGCTCAATCAAAAGGACTATAAAGGTAAGCTTAATGCTTTAGTACTAGACCATACTACCTACCTCCCTATTGAATATAATCCTACCAGCTCTCAGATTAGAACTCTCCACAGACTCCTTAAGAAAGTCACTTCTTGGTCTGTGGAAGTCACTAACAAACTAAAACCTTATAACTCTAGACCCCCCGATTATATGGACTCCCAAAAATACATAAACAAAATGTGCCATTACGTCCCATAGTGGATGACATTGATTCCCCCCACATATAAATTAGTCAAACATTTAGCCAAAATTCTCACACACTATGCTGGCAACACACCATCACACATAAAAAAACTCAGCCCACTTTAAAGCCAGTATAGAAAACCTCTCACTCCAACACACTGACATAATGGTCAGTTTTGACATCTCCTCCCTATTCACTAATGTCCCACTCAAAGAAACCCTAGAGCTCATCCAAACCAAGTTTCCTCTCGAAATCTCAGCCCTATTTCAGTTCACAATGAACTCAGGCTGTTTCGTTTGGCAAGGAAAACTCTACAAACAGATAGAGGGGACATCCATGGGTTCACCACTTTTCCCATCTTTGGCTAATTTTTTTATGGAGACCTTTGAAGAGAAAACCTTAAACTCCACCCCACAAAACCCACTATTTGGCTTTGATATGTGGATGATGTGTTCGCTATTTGGCCACATGGCTCAGTACACTCCACTCCACTCCTTCCTAACACACTTATACAACCAACACCCCAGAGTCCAGTTCACCTTAAAAAAAGAGGAAAACAACACCCTCCCCTTCCTAGACACTTTAATCACTCGCCAGCTTGATGAGTCTTTGGTTTCTCCGTTTACAGAAAACCCACCCATACAGGCTGTTACATTCACCAGCAATCCCCCCCCCCCTCACAACAATATAGGGTTATAAAAACACTGCATAACAGGGCAAAATTAATCTGCTCAGATTACGATGCCCTAACCACTGAACTAAACCACATCCTCAACACTTTCTTAGCCATTGGCTATAACCCCCAAAAAAATACTAAAACCAGTAATCCACAATAAAAATTACACCAAATCTATCACCATCATCTATATCCAAGGCACCTCTGAGAAAATAACCAATATCCTCAAAAAATATGACCTGACTTCTTGTTATAGACCATATAAAAAGTTGGCATCCCTTATCTGCTCTACCAAAGACCAACCACTTCCCCTAGACCTACCTGGTGTTTACCAGGTCCATTGCAGCTGCAAATTGTCCTACTTTGGCCAAACAGGCAGGACAGCAAATATCAAGATTTCAGAACACAAAGACTACATCTGGTTTCACCAGTACAGCTACTCTTGGCTGGCAGACCATGCCTTAGATACCCACCATAGAATTCGTTGGAAGAAAACTAAAATAATAGACTGCAGCAAGTTTAAGTATGAAAGATTATTCAAGGAATCATCAGCAACTCTTAAAAACGTTCCAAACCTCAACAAATTTGGGTGTATAAAACTACCCCAAATTTGGGAGACTTACATTATGAGAACTTCAGCCCAATGGCCAAGACAACCAAATTAGCCTGCCAGAGGGCACCATTAGGATGTTAGGAACAATATTAGTTTCTTGCCTTCTTCTTCATTTGATTTTGTTAGTGCCTGCATGCACATACCATATTTTTATGTTCCTGAAGATGGCAACTGTAAGCTAATTACCAGTTAAAGAAATCTTTAATCTTTTTTGCCACAAAATTCCACAGTTGGGTACTGACAACAGTACTTTATTTCATAACTTGTTGAAGTTCCAAGGGTACCTAACAGGAGGGATTTTGCTTGGGGGTACTTTAACATTGAAGATCCAATCTGTGACATCTGTTACCAGTTCGAAACAGAAGAACATGCATTGTACAGCTGCCCACTTGTCCTGAGTATTTGGAACAGATTATGTAATGTGTTGGGCATTCCATTACTTACAACAGAAAAGGTTATTTTTTTTGCAATACCCACCATCTGTCAGCAATGGGAAGAAAAGTTTGATGTTAATAATTAATAAACTAAAATACCATTTATGAAAGGTTAGAAAGAAACATGTATTTGAAAACCAGCAATATGACATCCGAATGCTTTATAATATTGTATTGTGAAAATTTTATTGTTGTCAGACGATTTTTGTTTTAGAAAACAAAATCTACACTACACCTACACCAAATTTTTGACTAGGTGGTGTAGACCACCAACATTATGCAATATTCACCTGGGGGAGATAAAATTCTGTCTATTCTTGCTATGAGAGCTTTTTTAAATAGTTCTTAATCCTCTTAATTCAATGTGATCATATAGTCAATTTCAGGGATGACTGGAGAGCAATCCTAAGCAGAGAAGGGCAATTCAAGGTCCAGATGGGGCTAACCACCTGGTATCAGTCATCTTTGAACTTTAGTTTCGATTGGTCTTTTGGTTGTTCATCTATATGAGATTGGTGAAAAAGGAAAACTGATAGCCTTTGGCTATATGATGATATAAAAGAGCTGAGGCCTTTTCTCTATCTCTCATGCTATCTATCTATCTTTCTTTTCTTTCTCCTAATACCATCAGGCGCTCTTGCACTCCTATGCTAACTATTCTAGGCATATGATGAGCAACCCTTTACTTTTTCACCTCAATAAAGGTTGATATTAGTCTGGGTAATGGCCCTTCTCATTATGCATAGCATTTTACACATCTGAAAGGATGCATGCTTTGCATTATGGGATACATACTAAGGCAAGTGATGCGAAGTCATTAACGTCTGTATACAAGTAGTTCAGACATGAATATATGTCATGCATAAAACATTGTTTTGCTTCCTGAGGTAAAGGATTAAAACAAGTATAAAATGCTTTGGTATCTTTAACATATATATATATATATATATATATATACAGAGTCTGTCAAAAAAATGTATATACACTTTAACAGATATCATCTGTTTGATGTTGGATTGAATTATGGTAACAATGTGTAGTATGATGTTCTCTCAAAGATGTCGTTACTCACATGAATACTAGCATCAACACTTGACTGGTAGGACAGTCAAACAAAATGGCCGAGGCACAATTGTCTTTCGAGGAATGCAAGATCATTTTAAAGTGGTATTTCAAGTTTGAGAATGATGTTGAAGTTCAATGACAATGGAGATGTGAGTTTGCAACGCAACCTCGAACATGCCTGACAGTTGCACATATTCATATTAAGCTTGAGATCCATGGAACCGTGTGTGATGTGCACAATGGAAGATCTGGGAGACCTCATGCAGCAACAAGTCCTACTTCCTCATTATGGTGTTGACTGCCTGACTGTCCTACCGGTCATGTTGATGCTAGTATTCACGTGAATAACAACATCTTTTGTGAGAACATCATACTACACATTGCTACTGTAATTTGAAGCAACTTCAAAAAAAGTCCATAGATGACATCTGTTAAAGTGTGTATGCATTTTTTGATGGACTCTGTATATATAAGTTTTAATCTGCATAATCTGTAACACACTCAACTTTTGTGAAATCATCTTTTTTTGTCAATTAGCTGATCCAACAACCATTCAGGTGCTTCTGATCACCATCAGTCCTATGGTACTCATTTTCCATTTATTTACTGCACTTTATCTTAATTTTATTGGGTCTGAAGCCCAGCTTCTTGCGCATTCTGATATATTGACTGTCCAGAATGAAACAAGCACAGAACTTATCTGAATGTGTAGAAACATCCCTGGCTGTGTTGCCTAGCTGTGCCCACTTGTCCTGTCATCCACTTGTTCATAATTTTATTATAAAATAAAAGCATGTCCTACATTTAACAAATTATTATGAACATTATAGAGTAGCAACATTCTGTTGATCTATTCCTAAATTCCAAATCTGACCAATATGTATGAGGAGTGTTCAAAAAAAGACCGAACTTTTTAAATAGTGTGCCAATTGGCACAGAGAGAGTGCTGCAGCTACTGAGTGCACCTAGCAGCAGGTTTTGACACAAATTACCATTTGCCCCATGAGCATTATTCATCAAGTTACTTCTGCAGAAGGAAGCACATGCACAAGCTGTTCGTCAGATTAGTGACAAAGTGACAGTGAAAGAGCTTGAAGAACAACATGTGGGTGTGTGAAATTTTGCACCATGATGATATGCTGGCTCAGTGTTGCTCCTCATCCACAGTTATATGGCAAAACAGCAGATATCTGGTGTGTCCCATCCACCCTATTCTCTGGACTTAGCCCCAGCAGACTTTTTCCTGTTTCCCAAACTTAAAAACCACTTTGAAAGGACGTCATTTTCAAACCATAGAGGAGATCACATAAAGTGCATTCCAGGAAGCATTCCAACAATGGAAGAAATGTTGGGAATGGTGTATCGCCAATAGAGGGGACTACTTTGAAGTGGACAGTGCTAAAATGAGCAGTGAAGTCTTTATAGCAAAAGTTCAGTCTTTTTTTGTATATATATATATATGTGTGTGTGTGTGTGTGTGTGTGTGTGTGTCTGAACTTTACGTGAATCCGGAGTTACGCAGTTTCTTATATGTACGTATTCCTGTCCCGCTTCATGCCTCACCACTAGTCATATCTTTCAGGCACCGGCTGCATTCGCCAGTGTTGCACATGCTGTGGACAAGCACTGACGTGTTTCATGAGGTCTCCATTCATACACAATTTTTATAGTCTACAAACCTTGCGATTGTTTAATGTTATGTTCTTGATAAAAATTTTATCACATAAAAAATAATAATGTCATTCAAAAGAAGCAAGTCCGATTCTTCTACAGCTAGCAAGAAAAGAAACACATTGACTTTGGAAACAAAACTGAACATTATTAAGGATTTTGAAGGCGGAATGAAAATTTGTGAGCTAGCAAAGAAGTTCGATCTACAGGAATCCACAGTAAGAACAGTCATTAAAGAAAGGTTTACAGATTTTGGAGGACATAGATTCTAATGAAGAACGAATTATAGCCACAAGGCAAGGAATAAAAAATCATTAGCTTCCTGTGAAGAAATTTTGCGTGACAAGAAAAAGACATAATGCCGTCAGACGAATCTATTAAATTTTATGAAACCATTGACATCGAAATAACTTTCTTTTCTTTATGTATGAAAAACTACAATTATCATTATATTTCTTAAAAAAATAGGTGTTTTTGTAAACCTTTGGTCCCAATTGTATGTTTGTATATATAAATTACATG
This sequence comes from Typopeltis vanoorti, assembly GCF_054136105.1. Classification (NCBI taxonomy): domain Eukaryota; kingdom Metazoa; phylum Arthropoda; class Arachnida; order Uropygi; family Thelyphonidae; genus Typopeltis; species Typopeltis vanoorti. The sequence goes on along the minus strand of NC_143564.1, from coordinate 25,409,026 downwards.
CAAAATTATACCCCAAGTTATGTGAATTCGACTTAGGTGCTTTTTGTTGGTCCCGCCTACTGTGTAACTTCAGGGTTTTACTGTATATATATATATATATGACCATACATCTTCATAAGGAGTGAGGAGCAGGTTCTTGGTGGAGTGGTTCCAAGTGGAATGAGTGGAATGCATTGCCTGAGTGTTTTGTCGATGTAGACACATTAAATCAGTTTAAGGAACAGTTGGATGAGCATTGTGTGCACTACTTCTCATGATGAGTTTCTGACTCCATGGAGGTCAGATGATGATGATAATAATAAAAATAATACTCTATTATATAGTAAAACCTGTGGAGTATTATTCATAACTAAACATACACACATAAACCACAGTAATTACATTTTTAATAAGTAAACATTTCTTCCTAAGTATCTTAGGACATCATCAGTACAGTTATTTCAAACAATACTAGGAATAACATACAGTTAGGGCACATGCTTACAACGGAATGCTATGAGTGCAGTAGCGTGTTATAGAACCTTTTTATCAGATATATTTTAATTGAATTAAAATATATCTGATAAAAAATAAATTAGATTAAATTAAAATAAAATAACATACATCAATTTATTTTATGCAATTAAGGATGACAATTTCCCAGACTTTATGGATAGTAAGACTTTCATTACAGTTTAAACTGGGTCTGTGACATAGGGCTTCAGCACTTTTTTTATATGAACGCTCATGTGTATATAAGGATCTATGTAGAAGTTTGGTGTTTTTCCATTAGATCCTATGGTTTGGATTTGCAACTGCGTGTTGTGCAAGGCGAGATTTGTATGGTTTGAAAAGACAGATATAGTCTTGATGTTCTTGATGCATTTACTAATAGATTTTCCTGTCTGTCTGTAGTAAAACATCTTACAGGAACTTGGAACTTCGTAAATGCCAGGCAGCATCAAAGTGAAACTTTTTCTTTAGGAGAAGGTAGCAAATTATAGAACTGGTTGATTGGTTTGTAGGTTTGCTGCAGCAAGTTTGTATTTCTTCATAAATTTTGACAGACATTCAGAGATGCCTTTGACATATACGGTATGGAAATCCTAGGGCTTGTTTTTGTCTAGGTTGATGTGTGGGGAAGTGACTGATGATTTTTTGAGTTGTTTTTGGATAATATCCATTTAGTATGACTGTATTTTTGATGATTTCCAATTCTTGGTTTAAAGATTCTTTGGAGGAGCAAAATCTGTGCTCTGGCTACTAATGATTTAATGATGCCATATTTTTGAGATGGATGATGAGCAGATGAATTGTGAATGTAATGACCTGAAAATGTTGGCTTATGATAGACAGACGTGGAGATAGAACCATCTTGTTTTTGTTGGATGTGTAAATCCAGAAAGGAGATACCTTGTGAAGATTCTTTTTTTAGTGTGAATTTGATGCGAGGATGAAGAATGTTGATCTTACCTAGAAACAGGTATAGTTCTTGTTCAGAATGACTCCAGACAGCAAAGACATCATCAACATATTGTAGCCAAATTTTTGGTTTGGGTTCAAACCTGAAAATTTTTTTCCCAAGTTATTCCAGAAAAAGGTTGGCTAAGTTTGGTGATAAGGGAGAGCCCATTGCTTATCCTTCCTCTTCCTTGTAAATTTTTTCTTTCCATGTGGCATATCCGTATGTAATAACAAATTTGAATAATTCCATAATATCGGATGGAAATTTTTGAGTTAACAAATGTATTGTTTCCTTGTGGGGAATATTAGTGAAGAGGAAGACAATGTTGAAGCTAATTAGCATGTCCTTTTCTGAATGTCTTTTATTTTTGTGTGAAACTGTGGAATTTTTAATTGATGAGGCTAAGTGGCATCTCCTTTTCTGACAGTTGAATGTCTTTTATTTTTGTGAAACTCTGTGGAATTTTTAATTGATGAGGCTGAGTGGCCTATGAGAGGACTATAGTAGCCTATAGTTAGTTAAAATAATAATATATATATAGGAATAAATAAACAGAATTTATAGTAATGTAGAAACATTCATTCATTTTTCAACATGGAAGTGCAATATTTTAAATAAAGAGTTTGAAATTTCAGTAAATATTCATTTCTATTTTCTGATTAAGTGGCCAAGTTTCATTTTGTATTTATAGATAGATAAAGTAATACAATTGTATGAAACAATGATGACAAGGCATAGCACCATGATTGTTGGTCCAACTGGTGGAGGTAAAACATCAGTTATTACTACACTGGTGAAAGCACAAACAAAGTAGGTCTAAAATTCTATTATAATTTTTATGTATTATAATTGTATATCATATGTTGTGTAATAAAGTTGTACAATGATTTACTATTAAATAATTATATGCAAAAATTTTGCATATCATTTATATGAAATTATATGCAAAATTATTTTAAGATGAGATAGTGAAAGTAAGTAATGGGATGCAATAATTGGAAGCAGACTTGGGGAAGCTGAGAGATGAGATGAGATGAGATGAGATGAAATGCAAACAGGATAAAGCTAAGCAATTGGTGGGTTAAAGCAGAAGTGTGAAGATTATTATTATTATTATTATTATTAATACCAGACATCCATGGAGTCAAAAGACTCATCATGGGAGGCAAACATGTTACACATAAAGCCCAACAAACTGGGCCTTAAACTCATTCAGTGTATCTATGTTCACCACCTTCCACTCACCAGCTACTCTTCATGCAAAGAACCTGCCTCTTATGCCCCTGCTCACATCCGTCTTATATCACTTCTAAGGATGTCAACTGTATTTTACCAAATTCTCCCACCCTATGAAAATTTTTTCCACATTAAGCTGTTAACAACTCTTTACCACCTTAAATGTATCAAACATATCCCCTCTCTTCCTCTTATTCACAAAGTTTTGCAAACTGCATTCCCTCAATCATTCCTCATATTCCACAACCCAAAGATCAGTTATGACATTAGTCTTCTCTGGACCCTTGCCAATATATCCTCATCACCATGAAAACCAGGGGACCAAATCTGTGCACAATAATCCATACAAGGCTTGATCAAGGCCTTATACAATGGAAACAGAACCTCTATATTTGTACAAGGTAAGGTACTCTGCATAATTGTCATAATCTGATGTGATATCTTCAGATCCTTGTCTACCACAACGTTCTCCAAAATTTTGCCACCAAATTTCCAAACCTTACACTATGCAACATGGAAATGACAGATCCATAGTATTTCTCACTAATACAATCTATTCCAATTCTCTTGTAAGGCCACAACATCTGCTTTATTCCTCATCACTGTCCTCATTTTTCTATAATATGCAAAACAGTTGCATATCAGCAGCTAAGCCTATCCCAATATCATTAATATAAAAATTAAATAACAATGGTCCCAAAACAGACCCCTGTGGCACACCACTAATGACTTTCCTCTTTTGAGATAGTGCCTTCCTCATACACAACTTGCTGATACCTATTTGATGGCCAGTTGCCTATCCAACTCACCAGTCTGTTATCTAATCCCATCTTCTTCCATTTAGTCACGACTTGTGGTGTGGCAATCTATCAAAAGCCTTTGCAAAATTATTATTATTATTATTATTATTATTATGGGCAACTCCAAGGAATCCTTAGACTCATCAAGGGAGGCCTTAAGCATCATGTCAAGACTATCCAACATTTGCGCAGTGTCTATAATACTTTGCTTTCGACTCATTCACTGTCATGGCATCCCACAACAGACTCTGGCAACCTATTCCACTCATTCGCCACTCTCTAAGCAAAAAATCTAGTTTTAACACCCTTGCTAACTACACTGTTACTCAGTTTCCATGGATGGTCCCTAGTTATCCCACCAACACACCTGCTCTGAAAAATTCCTCTGAATAAATCGTGTAAAAATCCCTCAGTAATTTGTGTGTCTCAATCTTACCATTGCTTTTCCGTCTATCAACCAATTTTTGTAACCCACAAATCTTCAACCTGTTCTCGTGAGGTTCATTCCATCTTGCTACTATCTCAGTCTGCCTCTGGATCCTCTCCACCCTATCAAGAAACCCTGGTGCCGAGATCTGCATGCAGTAGTCAAGATGGGGTGTTATCAATGCTCAACGAAGAGGAACAAAACCTGCTGGTGTCTGCTTGTCAAAGTATTTCAGCAACCAAGTAATATGATGCTTTAGACACATTTGCTATGTGCCCCCCCCCAAACTTTATCTCCCTATCCACTAACACTCCCAAGTCTCTGCCTTCATCAATTTCCTGGAGTACAGTTCCACGAATGTGTACAGCTGGTAATCTTTTCACCCCAAAATGCATAACCTTACACTTGTCACATTAAACTGACATCCATTCTCCTTTGCCCAGTCTGACAATCCATCCTACAAATTTTTACATCATCTGCATTAACTATTGCTCTATCAAATTTTGCATTATTGGCAAATAACTGAACAGACTCTTTCCTATAATGGTTCAAAAACAGAACCATGTGGCATGCCACTAGTGATAGGCCTTCTTTTGAACTCTACTCCTGAATAAACTATTCTCTGATATCTTTCGATCAACCAACATCTTATTCACTTCACTAATCCTATTCCACCCCCATGTGCTGCAGTTTACTGATTAGAATTCTATGTGGTATCCTGTCAAAGGCCTTTGCAAAGTCCAGCAGTATCACTGCAAACATTTTGCCTTTATCCAACTCAGCTGTCACTGTATTATAAAACGTGAGCAAGATACTGAGGTGTGACTTGCCGGTCTCAAAACCATCCCTCCCCCCTCCCATACAGTATCCATTTATCCATTCCTGTATTTTGCTCTTTGCATTGCACCAATACTTTGACAACAACAACAACTCCTGATATGCTGCTCGGTCAGTAATTTGCTACATCAGTCTTGGAGCCTCCTTTATGCAATGGAACTATTCCCCCCTCATTCCACACTCTTGGGACTAACCTGGAGCTGAGAGTTAGAATAAACAATATGGTCAAGGGCACTGACAATTCCTAACAGCTTCACGTAAAACTCAATATGGTATACCATTCAATATCACATCTGCATTTACATTAAGATTCTGTAATATACTATGCACCTCCATCTCATTTACCTCAATTCCCAGATAAGCCTTTAGCTCTCTCTCATTCCTAGAGCATCACCACCTGTATGATATACTCATCCAAAGTGTTCACTTAGTAATTCTACTATTTTGACTGATTCAGTTACCTCCCTACTATCGACATTCCTTAAAATCATTTTGCCATATACATTCTTTCTTTTACTTGCAGCATGTCGTAAGAACGGTTTGGGATTCTCATTAGCATGCATTGCTAACTTCTTTTCATAATCTGCTTTTGCCTTTTTTTCCCACACTAGTTACCCTTTTTGCCTGTGTCTTGTACTGTTCATATGCATGCAAGTCACCTTTCTCTTTAAATTCCCTCCACAATTGTTTCTTTTTTTTTGCAGCTCCAGCTTGGTGATGATATTCATCCATTTAATTCCCACTTGATTTACTCTTCTGACTCAAGGTATGCAGTCTGCCATTACCTCCCTCAAATACTCCTTTACCACTTCCCATATGCTATTAACATCCAGCCCTTGCAGTTTTACATGCTATCACATTGATCCAAGCAATCTCCTAAGCCTGCTTTAACTGAAAATTCCATACATTTGACCATCTCCCAGGTAAAGACCATATGAAGACTCTCACCAATTGGCGGCAACATGATCATATTCACTATAGACAAATTCTCAGGTGTAATTACTAGATCGAGCATTCTCGAATCCCTACTATATTCCATTACATGCCATCTCAGGTAATTATCCCTTAGTACCTGCATAAATTCCATTTCCTTCCTCCCATGTGTCCTCCCCTCCTTGCAGTCTCTGTTCCTATAGTTTAAATTCCCCATAATTATTACCTGTCCTCCACTCATTGAGTCAATTTGCTGATGCATACTATCTCCATCATCTTTTCCATCCCCTGATCTATAGCAGCATCCAACTGTATATTTTGTTCTGCTGGCCTCAATCTCACCAGATAGACTCAAATGTGCTATTTTCACTGGCCTGCAGTCGAACTTCTACTTTCTTTGGTTGCAGTTCATTGGTTATCATCAGTAACACTCCTTCCCCCATTCTTTTCTCTCTATTCCTCCTTGAACACACTATTCCCTTCAAATTCTATCCCACTTAATATATCATCTTCAGTTGGCCATGTCTCCCTAATACCAATAACCTTTGGCTAGGATGAGCCAATTAATGCCAACTAAGGCTTGTTCCGAATGCTCATGGCATTAGTGTACATAAAGTGCAAAAGCCCCTTAGGCCTGATGCTTTGTACTAACTATCCCAATTATGAAACATCATCACAAAAAGGCCTCCCGTTTTCAGTGGAAGGTTGAACCGTGGAAGGCAATGCATTCCACGGTTCAACCTCCCTCCATGCAAAGAAACCACTCCTCACCCTCTTGCTCACAGTTTCTTTTTGTAACTTCCAGGGATGGCCTCTTGTCATTACTCCTTCCCACTGTTCAACCAAGCGAAAGAACTCCCCAGTGTCAACCCTGTAACCACCTCTCAACAGTTTAAAAGTCTCAATCATATCACCTCTCCTTCTTCTATCCACCAAACTCTGCAATCTACATTCCCTCAGGCAATCCTCATAACCAAAATTGTACAGTCCTGAAACCATCTTTGTCATCCGTCTTTGTACCCTTTCCACAGTTAATTTATCCCCTTCAAATCCTGGGGACCAAATCTGAGAACAATAGTCTAAGTGTGGTCTGATCAGAGATTTATAACCTTTTTATTTCTGCATGTCAATGTTCTCTGTATCATTGTCATTATCCAATGCGATGTCTTCACAGTTTCTGCAATGTGGTCACTGAATTTCAGGTTCTTGTCCACATCATGCTTAGATCTATAATCTCCTCTACTTCCTGTAAAGTTAACCCACCAAGTGTATACTTTGCATCCCATCATTGCTTACCAAATCTCAGAACTGTACACTTTGCAACATTGAACTGAAAGTTCCATTTATCTGCCTATTCATGCAATCTGTTCAAGCCCTCCTTGTAAGGCCATATTATCCACTTGACTCTCATTGCTCTCCTAAATTTTGCATTATCTGCAAACAGCTGCATATCACTAGTTAAACCCATCCTAATATCATTAATATACAAACTGAACAACAATGGTCCCAAAACTGATCCCTTCGGTACACTAGTGACCTTCCTCTTTTGGGATACTGCGCCACCCATATACAATTTTCTGATACCTATCTGACAGCCAGTCACTGATCCAACTCAGAAGTCTGTTATCCCATCTATTTCAATTTATTGAACAGCTTTTCATGATTACTAAATAACTTAAGAAATTTACAACGTACACTGGAATATAAATTAAAATAAACTTTAATATATACTTCCTATATTTTGGCAACGTCGCGTTGTCATCTTCATGGGAACATAAGATTAAGACACGTGAATGCAGGCACTAAAACCAAATGAGGTCGAAATGAGGAAACTACTGTTTTCCCTAAAATCCTGATAGTGTCCCCTAGTGGGCTATATTAGGTATTCTTGGTCATTGGGTTGCAGTTCTCAAGATGTACGTCTCCCAAATTTGTGGCATCCAAATTTGTTGAGGTTTGGCATGTTTCTTAGGGCTGAGGCTGATTCTATGAATAGTCTCTCAAATTTATACTTGCTGCAGTGTATTAGTGTGGCTTTCTTCCACCGTATTCCGCGGCATGTATCCAGGGCATGGTCTGCAAGCCTAGAGTGGCTGTACTGGTGAAACCGGATGTAGTCCTTGTGTTCCGAAATTCTGATATTCGCTGTCCTGCCTGTTTGGCCAAAGTAGGACAGCTTACAGATGCAAGGGACCTGGTATACACCAGGTAGGTCTAGGGGAAGTGGTTGGTCTTTTGTGGAGCAGATAAGGGATGCTAATTTTCTGTATGGTCTGTAACAAGAGGTCAGGTCATGTTTATTCAGAATTTTGGTAATTTTTTACAAGGTGCCCCGATGTAGGAAATGGTGATTGATTTAGAGTAATCTTTTTTGTGAAGGGGTGAGAAGGGGGGGGGCTGTGGTTTACTGGTTTTAGTATTTTTTGGGGGTTGTAGCCATTGACTGAGAAAGTGTTATGGATGTGATTTAGTTCGGTGGTTAAGGCATTGTCATTTGAACAGATTAGTTTAGCCCTGTTGTATAGTGTCTTAATAACTCCATATTGTTGTGAGGGGGCGGGGGGGGGGATTGTTGGTGAATGTACCTGCCTGTATGGGTGGGTTTTCTATAAACTGAGAAAACGAAGGTTCCATCAGGCTGGCGGGTGACCAGTGTGTCTAGGAAAGGGAGGCTGTTGTTTTCCTCTTCTTCCAGGATGAACTTGATTCTGGGGTGTTGGTTGTTTAAGTGCATTAAGAAGGAGAGGAGCGTATCAGAGCCATGTGGCCAAATAGCGAACACATCATCAACATAGCGAAGCCATATGGTAGGTTTTTGGGGGGGCAGAGTTTAAGGCTTTCTCTTCAGAAGTGTCCATAAAGAAGTTGGCTAAGGGTGGGGAGAGTGGTGAGCCCATGGCTGTCCCCTCTATCTGCACGTGTCTTAATCTTATGTTCCCATGAAGATGGCAACGTGAAGTTGCCTAAATATAGGAAGTATATATTAAACGAGTGGACAGACTTATGTGTTTGTCAAACATGTTGTTTATTATTTTAACGGTATAATAGAACACAGAAACTAAGTAAATAATTAATTTATTAACTTGATGCTGATATTTTGCTGGTGTTATAACCAGCATCTTCAGAGCACAAAAACACTGTTTGTCACAATACGCGAGACTAAAACAACATGGTGTACTTAAACAAAATTGTAGCAGCAACACAAAGACTAGAGTCCTGATTTTGGCGCCCTCTATCTGAAAAAAAAAAAAAAAAAAAAAAAAAGCTATCATACATTACTAGAGTCCTAGAAAAGTGCTAGTTTTTTCTTAATATGACTGTCTCCCAGATCTTCGGCAAGTTAATACAGCCATATTTGTTGAGATTTGGAGTGTGTTTTAGGGCTTCTGTCGCCTCTAAGAACAATCTCTCTGATTTATACGGGTTTCTGTGTAGTACTTTTGTGTTTTTCCAGTTGATCCTGTGTGCAGGGGTATCCAGAGCATGGTCTGCTAGGCCCGACTTCCCATAATGATAATTCTGGACGTATCTTTTATGTTCGCTGATGCGGATGTTCACAGTTCTTCCTGTTTGACCGTAGTAGGCTTGATTGCATGAGCAGGGTACTTGGTAGATTCCTGGATGTGATAAAGGAGGAATGCTGTCCTTGGGTGAGCGGATGAGGGTGGCTAATTTGCTACATGGTCTGAATGTAGTGCGTAGTTTATGTTTATTGAGAATTCTTGAGATCTTTTTGGATGTGCCTTTAATGTAAGGAATGGTGACTGTTTTGTTGTAGTTCTCTGTGGTGGATGGTGGGAGGGGTTTCTTAGCAGTGTTTAGTATTTTGAAATATCAGCATCAAGTTAATAAATTAATTATTTACTTAGTTTCTGTGTTCTATTATACCGTTAAAATAATAAACAACATGTTCGATGAACACATAAGTCTGTCCACTCGTTTAAGGATTCTTCGCGGAGACGATATCGTACGCAAGACACGACAATATGGATGCTAGTCTTTGTGTTGCTGCTACAATTTTGTTTAAGTACACCATGTTGTAACTAAGATGAAAAGCCAAAAGGCTATTTTTTCTGGCGAGGTTGATATAAGTTAAGGGGATAATATGACTGTCTTACTGGCTGAAAAAACAATGAGGGATTTTTATCCCCTTAACTTATACACCATGTTGTTTTAGTCTCGCGTATTGTGACAAACAGTGTTTTTGTGCTCTGAAGATGCTGGTTATAACACCAGCGAAATATCAGCATCAAGTTAATAAATTAATTATTTACTTAGTTTCTGTGTTCTATTATACCGTTAAAATAATAAACAACAAGTATATATTAAAGTTTATTTTAATTTATATTCCAGTATACATTGTGAATTCCTAAAGTTATTTACACCACATTTCCTCCAACTTATCTAATAGGGTTTCTTATTGATTTCTGTCATATTCCTTTAAAAACCAGCAGCATTTTTATGGGTATAGCTATTCCCAACACTCAACTGTTTATTGTAGAACATGGGAAAATTACTAAAACAAGATCTCCCCTGAACAAAGCCATGCTGTTTCTCCAAATATGGGTTGTCAGGATGAGATGTTTACTTTAAGACAAATAATTGAGAAATCTTAGGAATATAAACATAATCTGTATTAAAGTTTTGTAGATCTGGAAAATGCGTATGGCAGTTTTCAAGAAAAAACAGCTCAAAATACTACCATTATATGGTATAATTGGGACATTATACTGAACAATATGTAGCTCACACTTAAGTTGTTAGTAGTTAGAATACTGAAGGACATATACCAAGAGAAATGTGGAGCATGTGTGTGTGTGCAGTACAAAAAGATATGTGAAGCAGGTGTGTATAATACAAGAACACAGGTGAGATAGTTGAGTGCATTTTATACTGATTCATTATCTACATGAATCACGTTATGAAGCAAAGTGGCATTAAACCCTGTTATCAAAATTGGAGATATTCGAATCAACTCTTTACTTCATACAGTCACTGTTATGCTTTTGATTCTTGTAGAAAGGCTTATATGTTGGCTGTACATGATTACTAAATTACTTAAGGAATTCACAACGTAAACTGGAATATAAATTAAAATAAACTTTAATATATACTCACTATATTTCGGCAACATCACATTGCCATCTTTATGGGAACTTAAGACTAAGACACTTGCACGCAGGCACTAATACAGCAAATGAGGTCAAAGAGAGAAGACTACTGTTTTTCCTAAAGTCCTGATGGTGCCCACCTAGCAGGCTATATTAGGTATTCTTGGCCGTTGGGCTGATGTTCTCATGATGTACGTCTCCCAAATTTGGGGCAGTCTCATACATCCAAATTTGTTGAGGTTTGGCACATTTTTTAGAGCTGAGACTGATTCTATGAATAGTCTTTCAAATTTAAACTTGCTGCAGTGTATTACTGTGGCTTTCTTCCAATGTATTCACTATTTCCTACATCTGGGGCACCTCTGAAAAAATAACCAAAATCCTAAAAAAATATGACCTGACCTCTTGTTACAAACCATATAGAAAATTGGCATCCCTTATCCACTCCACAAAAGACCAACCACTCCCCCCTAGACCTACCTGGTGTTTACCAGGTCCCTTTCAGCTGTAAACTGTCCTATTTTTGTCAAACAGGCAGGACAGCGAATATCAGAATTTCAGAACACAAGGACTACATCCGGTTTCACCAGTACAGCCACTCAGGGCTTGCAGACCAAGCTCTGAATACCCGCCACAGAATACGTTGGAAGAAAGCCACAGTAATACACCACAGCAAGTTTAAATTTGAAAGACTTTTCATAGAATCAGCCTCAGCACTAAAAAATGTGCCAAACCTCAACAAATTTGGATGCATGAGACTGCCCCAAATTTAGGAGACGTTCATCATGAGATCATCAGCCCAACCACCAAGAATACCTAATATAGCATGCTAGGGGGGCATCATCAGGACTTTAGGAAAAACAGTAGTGTTCTCTCTTCGACCTCATTTGCTGTATTAGTGCCTGTGTGCAGGTGTCTTATTCTTAAGTTCCCATGAAGATGGCAATGTGACGTTGCCGAAATATAGGAAGTATATATTAAAGTTTATTTTAATTTATATTCCAGTTTGCATTGTGAATTCCTTAAGTAATTTAATAATTGTTATGCTTTTGAATAAATCTGTTACAAGTTTTCTGGACTTTTAAACTGAACAACTACTGTAAAACATTTTGTATGAAAACCAGCAATCATACACAACTTGCTGGTATATGAATTGGAGATTGGCTCTCTCCACAATACCAGCAAGTTGTGTATGATGAAACAGTGTCTCAAAAAAAGAGGGTAAACAATGATGTGCCCCAGGGTTCAGTTCTTGGGCCTCTACTGTTTAACTTGTTTATAAATGATTATATCATATGGACTGACTGGGGATCTTCAGATATTTGCTGATGATGCAAAGTTTGGGAGAATTATAAGTAGCACTGTCAATATTAATTCCCTTCAGGAAGATTTGAATAGACTTTTGACTTGAACAAAGAAGTGGGATTGTAGTTTTAATATTAATAAATGCAAGGTGCTGCATTTTGGAGTGCAGAAATATAAGACTGCGTACTATATTGGCGGTACCATACTGCAGAAAGTGGATGAGATTCAAGATTTGGGAGTGATGGTTGACAGTAGATTGAAGTTTAGAGTGCCTATTGTGAGTGTTACAAAGACTGCTGCTATCATAAGAAGTACTCTAACATGTAATGATAAGGAAGTGGTTGTGCCACTGTATAAATCATTGGTCAGACCACACTTGGACTATTGTGTTCAGATTTGTTCACCTGATTTTCAGTCTGAAGTGGAAGCATTAGAGAGAGAGAGAGACCAAAGATAAGTGACTAAGACAATAGCAGGACTTGGAATGCTGGCTCTGGAGAAAGGCTGAAGAAATGTGGCTTGCAGAGTTTCGTGGATAGGAGGAAAAGAGGTAATATGATAGCGACATTTAAGTTAGTGAGAGAATATTATTGGATTAATCCAGATGGGATTATAAAAAGAGTAGAGGGCAAGAGGAGAAAAACCAGAGGCCATCCCTGGAAGTTATGTAAAAGTGTGGTTAGGAAGGGTGTAAGTAGTAGGTTTTTTACATGGAAAATTGTCAGTGAATGGAACATATTACCAGAATGTTGGTTAGTGCAAGGATTTTAAGATTCTTTCTGATAAATATGTTGTCAGTTGAATGCACCTCCCATAATGAGTCTGCCGACTTCATGGAGGATGCAATAATAATCATAATAATCAATTAACACCTTTAATTCCATTATAGGGAGTAGGTGAGGCCTTTTCACCCTATCTAGCTTTTGGAGACTAAGTGGAAGAGACTGAGTATTAGAAAGAAACTTGATATTGTTGGCATTCAAGAATATCTTGAACAAAGCTGATCTAATGTGATGCAATATGAGCCCATAAGCAGAATTGGAGAGGAAAATGTAAGATCTGACAATATGGTCAGTTGGATAAATAACATAATTAATTTGGAGAAAATTGCTGATAGAATACTAGGATAGCATCATGTATAGTAGCGTTTCCCAAACTATGTTGTGGGGAACACCAGTGTTCCATGGAAAGTAAATAAGTGTTCCATGAAAAATTATCAAAATTAATATGAGCCTGGAATGGTTTTAAATGCTGCGACAAGTTCAAACATGTTTGAAAATCAGGTGCTCCTCACTTTGCATGTGGATTGTACTATTAAGGCCAGTTCACGCTGGCCTTGACTCAGCCACTGGCTGAGAGCCAGTTGGCTGAGTCAACCCACGGTTGTCGACATCTCTGAGCATGGGTGAAGTATGGAGGTATCTATTCTAGGAAATGTGTGGTCACAAGCAAGATCAATGCGATGCCCTGTGGTCTGGCAGACCTGTAGTGTGTGCTGTCACATTTTTGCAATGTGATACAACCTGCTGCAGCGATAGTGTGCGCTTAGCTTTACATTGAATATGAGACTGATGATACTCGACTCTAGCCAAGGTGTTCCATTAAAATTTCAGGATTTGTGAAGTGTTCAGTCTTAGGAAAAGTTTGAGAAACCCTGATGTATAGCATCCTGTATACTCTACATAGTATCTTGTAACACATCAAAATTGATCATGACGAAGATATTTTGGCCAGATCCTCAACTGAGAAGCTTGAATTTTGCTGATGTTCTCATTTTCCCAGAAATGCTCAAATTGATACTCTGTTCTGGCTTAAAAAATTTGCACTATGATTACCTCACATCCTGTAGTGACAACTTTTGCAGAATTACTATTACTAATATTATTATTATGGAACATGAGTCTGTCATCTAGGAGATCCCTTTTGTCATACACACAGCTCATCATAGTATGCCTTAAATACATTCAAATTCTCTGCAGATATCATGCTCTCATTCATTCCAATCATTCACAACTCTCCATGTAAAAACCTACTTCTCACTCCCTTGTGCACATCCTCCTTATACAGCTTTCAGGGTTGACCTCTTTCAGGGTTCTTCCCAAATCTCCCACCATTTTATGAAAAATCTCTTCAACGTTAATCCTACACCCCTTACCAAAGGTATATAGCCCTTACCAATTGTTCATCTCTATCATATCACCCCTGTTCCTTCTATCCAATTGATTCCGAAAATTGTACTATCTCAACCAAAGGTCACCTCTGGACCCTCTTCAACATTTCTTCATCCTTTTGAAAACTAGGTGAAGGTGACCAAATCTGTGCACAGTAGTCCATATGTGACCTAATCAGACCCTTATACAATGGAACCAGAATCTCTTTACTTCGTCAAGTCCGTGTCCTCCACATCATTGCCAGAATTCATTGTGTTGTCCTCACAATTTTGGCAATATGTCTTCTCAATTTTAGATCCTTATCCACCATTAACTCAAGATCTCTTATTTCCTCCACTTCCAAAAATATATCCCCACCAAGAATAAATTCTACATCCAATGTTTGTCTCCCAAATTTTAAAACCTTACATTTTGCAACATTGAACTGGTCATTCTCACTCCTGTGCCCATTCACTCAGTCTATTCAAGTCTTTGTAAAGCCGAACATCTGCTCCACACCTCATAATTTGTCCTGAATTTGTCTCATGTGCAAAATACCCAATATCATTAACATTCAGGTTAGACAGCAATGGACCTAAAACAGACACTGAGGCATGCCACTAGTGACTTTTCTCTTCTGGGATATTGATTCCCTATACATAACTTGCTGACACCTATCAGACAGCTACTCTTGAATCCCATGCACCAATCTATCCAACTCCATCTGCTTTAGTTTGATCATCAGCTTATTATGTGGTTATCTATCAAAAGCCTTTGCAAAGTCTAAGTAAACTACTGTATATCCATCTCCCATATCCAGTGCTGCTGCTGTTTCACCTTATTGTAATAAGTATTTAGGTTACTAAAACCTGACCTCCCTTTAGCAGATCTGTGTTGTCCATCAAAGATTTGGTTGACAACAAATACCATTGTTGTCAACCAAATTCTGGATTCTGATTCTCACCAGCCTTTCCAACACTTTAGCTACAACACCTGACTCACAGATTGGCCTATAATTTGATGCTTGAGTTCTGTCACCTCCCTTATGAAGCAGCACAATTTTGCATTACTTCTACTCCTTTGGAACTTGACCCATTGTAAGACTCATATTAAAGGAAATATGTCAAGGGTAGATGTAAACTCCCTGCACATTCCTTCAAAATATGCAGTGATATGTCATCAAGTGGCTTTCCTCTCCCAGTCATACAGATCCTGCAGGCAGAGATGCTGAAACATTTGCAGTCACTAATGACTCATGCAAATTTCAAAAACCAATCAGAATACCAGATAACCCAAACCACTCCCCAAATACCCTAGATCTCTTCCTTACTAATGACCTCTCTAAATATACAGTGAATGTAGTAAGCCCACCTGGGTAATTCTGACCACAACTTAGTGCTCATCTCCTCCCCCATGCAACAGCGCCTACACAGTTACTCCCACACAAGAGTAGTTTGGCATTATAATAGTGCCAAATGGGACAATCTCCGAGACTACTATGCTTCATTCCATGGTTAGACTATTATTTCTGGTCTTTCAGTCCAGACAAATGCACTGAACGCATCACCCAAGTGATCCTCGCTGACTTGAAAGCATATATTCTCCACACTACTCAGACCTGCCATCCCCTAACTAAACCCTGGTTCTCCAAAAAATGTGCCAAGGCTGTACAAATGAAAAATCAGGCATACTACAACTGGCTCAAATCAAGAATCCCATCCTCATTCAATGCCTACACTGAAGCCTGAAACAAATGCAAGGAAACTATCAATACTTCCAAAACAGATTTTGAATGGGCAAAAAGCAGGAAGCTTGCAGCCTGTCCAAATGGCAGCTGTGCCTTTTGGTCCCTTGCCAAGGCAATTGGCTGTAATTTTTGACACTATTCTCACCTCTATCATACCCAGATGGCTCATTTGCAATATCACCCATAGAAAAAACTAACCTCCTGGCATCACACTTTGCCTCCAATGCACACATAACTGACAATGGCAAATGCCCTCCAGTCCATTCCAACTGCCCAACATACAATGCCCCCTATATCCTTTTGCCAAAAAGACATCACAAACCTGCTGTCTAAATTAGACATAAAAAAGTCTCCTGGCTCAGATGGAATTCCTCCAATTATCCTAAAGGTCTGTGCATCTGAACTGACTCCTATACACACTGTCATCTGTAAACACTCTCTTACTCCACTGGTATATATTTCAAAACCTGGAAACTGGCCTATATTCAACCCATTCCTAAAAAGAGTGACAAATCGCTGCCATCTAACTACTGCCCTATCTCACTCACTTCAGTCCTATCTAAAGTAATGGAGAAAATCATCAACTCTCAACTCCTAATCTACCTTGAAGGTACCCGGCTATTAAGTGACCACCAGTACGGATTCCACCAAAGCCGTTCAACAGGAAATCTACTCTCATACATCACTCATCACTGGACAAACGCTATGGAGAAATTCGGTGAATCCCAATTAGTTGCACTTGATATCTCCAAAGCCTTTGACCGAGTCTGGCACGAAGGCTTACTAAGCAAACTCCCATCATTTGGACTGCCTCAGGACTTCTGCAGATGGATCGCCAGCTTCCTGTCTGGATGCACATTATGCGTGATGGTAGACGGCTCCCTATCCTCTCACCATCCAACTAATGCTGGGGACCCTCGAGGCTCAGTTCTCTCACCGACCCTCTTCCTTCTATATATCAATGACCTACTTCAGTTGACCTCTAACCCAATACACAGTTTTGCAGATGATAGCACACTACATTCCTCCCTTTCATTTGACAAACCCTACCCTACACAACTCACTTCAACCCACAGAACATCAACCACCACTGTCCTTAATTCCAACCTCCAAGCCGTCCTTCGATGGGGCTCAGACAACTTTGTCAACTTTAACGCTAGTAAAACCCAGTTCTGTCTTATTTCTCACAAAAAAAGAACCATTTTCTCCCAGCATTGTTTTCAATAACACTCAAATTCACAGACAAGACGAAATTTCTCTTCTCGGAATTATCTTGACATCAAGCCTCTCCTGGTATAAACACATCGCAACCATTGCATCCTCAGCTTCCAAAAAACTAGATTTTCTCTTTTGCTCAAGATGCTACTTCACCTCTAAACAGCTGTTAACACTATACAAGTCACAAATCCGCCCAGCTGTCGAATACAGCTCTCACATCTGGAGTGGGGAATGTACAGTTGCTGCCCAACATCCTTTTACAGTACACCTCAAAACCCACAGAACAAGTTTCTTCTCCTCCTCATTCATCCCTGCTACTGCAGTACTGTGGAACAGTCTTCCCCCTGACATATTTCCCAAGGAATACAATATAGAGGTGTTCAAATCAAACGTAAACAAGTTTCTCCTTTCACAACCCATCACCCATATACGGTACTAACATACTATAGGTTGACCAGCCAATCTCTTGTATATGGGCCCAACATAAAAAAAAAAAAAAAAAAAAAAAAAAGTCCCACAGCCTTATTAATATCAAGTTTGCATAATTCCCCATATACCTCTTCCTCACTCACAGTCAGTCTCTCCTCATCATCCACTGCTCTCAAACTCTTCATGATGTCGTATTCACAAGGTTAAAAGATCTTTATGAACTGCTCATTAAATATCTCAACTATCATTTTTTTTTTTTTTTTTTTGCTGACCACATATAAGAACTTCCCAGACTTTTTTTTTTTTTTTTGGTTTCTTCAACTGACTCATGAACTTCTACTACCCTTACCAATCAAGTCACCCTCCTTGTCTGTTTTTTGTATTCCTCATGAAATTTATTATTACCAGTTGCCTCCACAATGCCTTTTTTTCTCTTTATATTGCATGCTTAATCTCTTCTTTCATCCATTTCTCATCTACCTTATTTAACCTTTTCACCTTTGGAATACATTTAGACATTGCTTCTATTAGATAGTTCTTGAATCTCACCCAAGCAGCATTGATCTCCTTTTCACCCAACTTCTCATTCCATGGTACATCTGCAGTCTGTCTCCTAAACTTCTTATAATTACCAGCCTTGTAGTTCCACATATAATTTCCTCTCAGAAGTGTTAATATAGTTGACAACCACCCATGTAATCATTTCATGGTCAATCTCACCAACTGGAGGATGATTTGACACCTCATTTATAATAACACCCTCTGATGAGATGATCAAATCCAAGACCCCAATCCTCATGTGCCCTCTATCACATGCTACCTCCATCAAAACTCAAGAAACTAATTTCTTTACTTCTAGTTGCAATCACAGCATCCTAATCTATATTATCTTAATTGAAATCACCCATAATGATCACCCTTTTCCTATATGCCTGGCTAATTTGCTGCTTACTGTCAATCATGCTTGCCGCCTTACCATTAATTGCACTCTCTTTTTTTCAACATCATTAATACCCACTTTATCACCAGTAGATCTTTTTTCCTCACTATCATTTCCACACATTCTGAGCATTCACACCTTCAGCCGCCATGTCAGTTACAAAGCCATGTTCCCTACTCATATTTAAGCAAGCGTCATTGTCCATCAGAATATCACATTTCTCATTACTAATTATATGAAGAGCCAAAGGCTTCAATTCGGCAACATAACTTATTTAAGTTAAAGAGATATTACATCCCATATGTTTCTTAGCTGAATAAGAAACTCAAAGAGTTTCATGCCGAATATAGAAATTATATAAAGTTCGGCGATTCCAAGCGTAAGCAAATACCTGGATACTGCAGCAACTGACCCTTTAGGTAGTGCAAGCTGAGGCAACTCATATCAAAGGTGGAGCAAGATCCGATCACTATTCTTGATATTTACCCATAATGTGAACTTAGCTCCTAGGAGCTGTATTATTGTTCTACATTTTGAGAGAAGGTCACTACCCAGACCTTTATTGAGGTCTTACTAAATGAGGTTTCAACCTCAATAAAGGTTGAAACCTCAATAAAGGTTTCAACCTTTATTGAGGTCTCATCAGTGAGTAGGTAGATCTAGTTAATAATACCAAGTTTGTAGTGAACAGAACTTACATCCCTTCTATGAGAAGGGATGTAAGTTCTTTTCATACAATCCCTTGAAAAAAAAAAAAAAGGATATTTCCCTTCAAATCATTTCATGTATCATTGATATACATATTAGCAGCCAAAGTGCAGATTTCTGTGGTACACTGCTAATCATCTGGATTATTCTGCTCCTCAACATACTGCTTTTTGGTCAGCCACCTTTGTATTCTTATCACCAGGGCTCAACAAATATGGTTGCCCATGACAACTGGCAAGGAGATTTTTCCAGCTAGTGAGTAGCTGCAGACTGGACAAATCAGAATATATTTTCTTTAAAAAACAACATTTTAAGCAAAATTATCTTTTTAACTTTAAGAAAACACAGAAGAATATGCATAACATAAAGGGCAATACTAGTAACAAAAATTAATATAACAATGTATTTTCTAAAAAAAAAAAAAAAAAACCAATATTCTTTTTACTGATTCTTCCCATTCTTATTATTTATTGATGTCTCCTTATTGGAGAAGTCAATAAATAATAAGTGAAATCAACATTTCTGCAAACAATGATACAGCTTCTAATCACATTATGGTTACTTCTGTTGACTTACTTGAATATCATTATATGAGTCTGGCAGTGTTGGATGAGTCAAATATTTTTGTGGTGAGTAGGATTTTACATAATTTGTTTGAGTCCTGCTTATCACCATTTTTAATCCACTCCCATTGGTCTAGTGCAGTATGCTGTCAGATGCATTATTTTGAAGGTTTACTAACTTATCATAGCACAACATGTAAAAGAAAAATACTATACAAAAATTCCACCTCTAGAGCATTCTCAGAGCATTCATAATATAATCACAAAAAGCACTCAATGCGAAATAAATAAGAGCACATATTTAAGTTAATGTCCTGATTTCATGACTTCAGCTGCTTGCATTTCATTTTTTTGCACCAAATATTTGGGAGTTTATTATTCAGCCAGAGTTGTATTATACATTAGGAATGCTCAACAACTATCATGTAGTAAGATATAGAAAACCAACTACTTTAAAAAACTGTCCTTAGAAGTGGGCAACTATTCTAGGAATAATCTTTCTTCTGCAGAACACTGAATTGTGATTCAAAAAACTGGCAGAGATTTTAGAGATCTGCCAAACAGGTAAAAACAGATGTGACCATCTTTGAATATTTCTCTCTCTCTCTCTCTCTTTCTGGGTGCATTCAAGACATTAGGATACTATTGTTGTTGAAGTCTTAATGGAGTGAAACAGCACTGAGAAAGGATTAAGAATACTATTTAATTCTTCCAATATTTTGTCTCAATAAAAGAGATATCTTCAGGGATTAAAATATGAGACCAGCAACACACACAAAGGTAAAAAAAACTAAGTAAAACATATGGATAAAAGACTAGAATTCTAACTAGATGAGGTGAATCTGTGGACATCTTTTGTTGGCCTTGGATGTTAACTGGGATCTTGAAGTATTTAGTGTTTTGCATATTTTGAGAAGTTTTATGCAACCATATTTATTCAGTTTAGGCTAATTTTTAATAACTGCTGCAATCTAACTACAATGGAGCATGGTGCTTTTTTCCACCAAAGCATTGTTTGCAAGGCCCATTGACCAGGAACTTTTTTAGTTACCTTTACCTAAATTGGATTATAGTGCGAAGACAATTGATGTGATGGAGAAGTCCAAACAAAAATCTTCCATAGAAAACTTGGCAATGTTTGATGAGAGAACCCTTAAAGGTATCCTTTGTTTGTAAATTTTGTTCCTCCAAGAGAAATATCCAAAATGGACTGCAAAGAAAAGAGGTATATGATATTAGGAGAAAAAAAAAACTTTTTTAAAAGTGATAAGGTGTCATCTAAGAGAAGTTCAGTGAACAGTCAGGCAATGTCAAAGCTGACTGTGCATATTATTAACAATTAGATTTTCACTAGAAATTTTAAAATGGTAGAAATATTTAAGTATAATGTGGTATGGACACTAAAAACGGGGGGGGGGGGGGGGTATTTACTAGCTGTTTGGATAATTTATAGCAGGGGCAATCATAGCATCTGTTATGGTGTTGAAGGGTAAGAAAGAAATTAAGAGGTTTTTTTTTTTTGCAGTTTCAGGAATCCAGGAAGAAACTTTTTTTTTAAGTAGACTGTTAAATTTTTTGATTTGAGATTTAGTGGAATCATCTATATCCAAGTTTATATCCAAGGGTGCCCCACCCATTTTGTCCATGTGTTTCACTTACTTTTTGTCTTTTGTGAAGATTTCTCTTTGAGACAGAATACTGGAAGAATTAAATAGCATCTTCAATAATTTCTTAATGCTATTTCACTCCATTTAGCCTCTAACTTGAGTTCCTCTCAACCCTTATGCTTAACACACAGATTAGGATGCAATTTCCAATGCTTTGCACCCATAGCGATTTCTTTGTTGTGTGTTTTTTTGATTATTTTAATCTCACCTTCAGAATACTTCAGTAACTGAAGAAAAAATGTTATAAAGTGTTTGCTTCTTTTACTTATAGTATTGCAATAAACCATTAAACTTTCAAAGTTTATTTGGTGAAAGGGGTGTTTGATAATCTTAATGTTAGATTTACTTTTTATATTAAATGTTGATCCAAATTTTTCTTGAAGTAGATATAAGTATGCATTCTAAATATAATAAAAAATCATTCAAATCAATTTTTGTTATTGATACATTCATTGACATAATTTTTTTTTGATGAATACATTTAAAACTGTTGGAAAAGCCATTAATTCTCATAAGACTGTCATTTTTCATACTTTTTTTGCAGTTATTAAACAGTATAAAAATTAATTTCCCTTCTTCAAGTTTATTAATTATTAATTGACAGCATTCTTTTGCTGACACAAATGATTTTAATAACTCTGACAGATGAGCCATCATAGCATCTGTTATATATCTGTTATATCACCATTTATATATTGTGATGTCTTATACTTGAATTTGTAATTATTAAACAACAGGAAAAGTCATTTAAATATAAAGAGCTAATAAGCTTCATTTCGGCGATATAATGACGGCGATAGAATGCTGCCAATTAATAATTAATAAATTTGAAGGGAAATTAATTTTTATACTGTTTAATAACTGCAAAAAAAGTATGAAAAATGGCAGTCTTATGAGAATTAATGGCTTTTCCAACAGTTTTAAATGTATTCATCAAAAAAAAATTATGTCAACTTTATAGTTTACTATATTCGGCATGAAACTCTCTGATTCCAATCTTTGAGTTTCTTATTCGGTTTTAAAACAATGTGGGATTTAATATCCCCTTAATTTTAAATAGGAAAAGTCATATTCCTTTCAAAGTTCTGTTTTATCTGCATGGAAGCTAAATTTCATTTTTACACCCATCTCTATCATTTTCAAATATTTTCAAATATATATTTTGTAAATATATATATATATATATTATTTTATTTTATTTTTTTTTCATTTCCTGTATTTTGAATTGCATTAGGAGTTATTTATTTGTTATTGTTATTTTTAATTTCTCATAGATTAGGAATACCTACCAAACTATATCCATTGAATCCAAAGGCTGTAACCGTAATAGAATTGTATGGCATTTTAGATCCTTTCACTCGGGACTGGACTGATGGTTTATTATCCTGTATCTTTAGAGAAATGAACCAGCCTACAGATAAAGAAGAAAGGCGTTATCTTCTTTTTGATGGTGATGTTGATGCTCTTTGGATAGAAAATATGAATTCTGTTATGGATGACAACAGAATTTTGACTCTTGCAAATGGAGAGCGTATGCGTTTACAGAATCACTGTGCTCTTTTATTTGAGGTAAAACACTAAGTTTTCTTGTAATTCCTTTCATTGTTAAATTGCTTAGGGATTAAACAATATATATATATCTCCATAAATTGTCCTCATCAATATTAGAGAGTTTAAATTCTTCATCTTGTATTTGAGTACTTTCTATTTTGCAGTTTATTTTACTTCATTTTGCAATTCATCATAATATAAGCTTGTGGTTTTCTTTACTTTTGCTACTTTCATTTAGTTTCAGTTTTATATTACATACTAATTATCTCTCCTGTATTTCCATTATTATATTATAAGTATTTGTTGTTTTAGAATCCAAGAACATCAATCATCCATTCTTCACAATAAACCTGAAAAGTCTGGTCTGGCTCAACACGGGATTGAAACTGACCACAGCATCCTTTGGTCCAAAACGCGCCTCTTACATAGATCCCGTTATAGGTTCGAACGTTTGTTCAAGGAAAGCGTGGAGGCCTTGCTCCATCATCCCAACCTGAATCGTAATGACTGCATATCTATATCAAAAATCTGGGAAAGCCTAATCAAGATTACTCATTAATTTTTTTTTTTTTTTTTTTTTTTTTTTTTTTTTTTTTTTTTAATAGCAAATTCAATCATGTTTCTACTTCAAAATATTTCGTTTCATACTTAGTGATATAACATCACGCGGCATGTTCTAATTTCAACGATCTATTGTTAGTATTCTAGCTTGTATATTTTTTAAACTGTTCTTGTAATACCACCGACGATGGTCTGCTATTTCCAGACCGAAATATTTGGTTAAATAAATATCTTTCTTGTGATTACGTGATTATATCATTCTATATTATAAGTAGTCTTCAGAATCTGAAAGTTTTCTCTTATGGGAAATAAGTATAGACTTTACTGTTTTTGAATCTGTATGGAAAAAATCAGGAAGAACTTTGTGTCACTGCTTTTCTTGGCATTTGCTTAGCATATTTTTCAAACAGTGTTTTTAACAAATTGTGTTTGGTTACATTTGGTTACAAGAGGGGGGAAAATAGTTCCATTCCATAAAGGAGGCCCCAAGACTGGTATAGCAAATTTACTGACTGATTAGCTTATCTGGAGTTGTTGTCAAATTATTGGAGAAGTTGGTCAAAAGCAAAATACAGGAATGGGGAGATGGAAATGAGAACTGTTGCTCACATTTTATAATACAGTGACAGCTGAGTTGGATAAAGATAATGGGTTTACAGTGATACTGCTGGACTTTGAAAAGCCTTTGATAGTATACTATGGAATTCTAATCAGTAAGCTGTAGCAGATGTGTATGGATATAGGATTACTGAGATGGATAGGAGGGTGGTTGATGGAGAGATATCACAGAGTAGTTTATTCAGGAATAGAGTCCAAAAAAAATCCTGTGACTAGTGGAGTGCTACAGCATTCTGTTATAGGACTGCTACTGTTCAATTTGTACATTAACAATATAGGGGAGGATCTGAGAGGAACTGTTCAACTATTTGCTGATGATGCAAAGTTAGGTAGAGCAATAGTTAATAGAGATAATGACAAAATTTTGCAAGATGATTTGGATAGACTGAGCAAATGGGCATGGAAGTGATGATGTTAGTTCAGTGTTGCAAAATGGCAAAATGTAAGATTTTAAAATTTTGAAAACAAAAATGGGATATAGAATTTACTCTTGGTGGGAATATATTGTTGGAGGTGGAGGAAATAATAGATCTTTTGCTGATGGTGAATAAGGATCTAAAATTTAGAGAACATATTGCCAAAATTGTGAGGACAACACCACGAATTCTGGTAATGATGCAGAGGACACTGACTTGTAGATGTAAGGAGATTCTTGTTCCATTGTATAAGGCTCTGATTAGGCTGCATATGGACTACTGTACATAGATTTGTTCACTTAGTTTTCAAAAGGACAAAGAGATGTTGGAGAGAGTCCAGAGACAAATGACCAATCTCTGTAATGATGAATAAGGTTGAGATTTTACAGTTTGCATGGTCTAGTGGATAGGAGGAAAAGGAGTAATATGATAGAGATATACAAGTTGGTAAGAGGTTGTTATGGGATTAACAATGAAGAGGTTTTTCAAAAAATTGTGGAAAATTTCAGGAGAACAAGAGGCATCCCTGGAAACTGTATAAGGAGGAAGTGAACAAGTGAGTGAGAAGCAAGTTTTTGCATGGAGAGTTGAGTTGTTTATTTATTTATTTATATGGAAAAAGCAGCTACAGGTCAATGTCCAGACCAGAAAGCCAATCCAGGGCTTCTCTGTCACCTCGTAGATCTCCTGGAGGCCACCACCATGAAATTGGTGCCTTGGGCAGTCATTCACAATATGAGTGATTGTCTGGGTCACAGAGAACAGTCACAGTAAGAGTGGTCTGACAGTCTTCATTTATGCAGTAGGTAGCCACATCTTTCCTGGTTAGGTTGATGCTGTTGATGGATGACCAAATCTTCCTAGGAAGGGCAAAACCAGGCTGCAGAGCACAGGGACCTTCAACCAAGAAACCATTTGTTGGAAGATTATTGGACCAGCATTCTTTCCACATGTCAGGTGTTGATGGTAAGGCAGCTGAAGAGAGTTCATCCATGGACCAGAAAGGGTTTCTTCATTTTAGGCAAAGACTAGGTGAATTTATGAGAGTCTGGTGCAGGGGCAGGAGTGGGTTGCTCATTATTTTATTAAATACTTTAATCGAGGCTTGTCTTCTCCGTATATTTGGTGGAGCAATTAGATAGGACAGGTAGCCAGGGGAGAGAGGCACTTCTCGATGTCCCACTAATTGTGTGCATGGTAGAGTTTAGTTGGGTGTCTATAAAGTTAATGTGCACACTTCTTTCTCAGACAGGGACACAGTATTCTGCTGCAAAGAATGCGAGGCCTAGTGCAGATAACCTTAAGACATCAGCATACCAATCCCAAGTTGTTCTAGCAAGCCATGATATTATTTTATTTATAAATAATATGATATTATTTCTCATTTTAACTTTGTTGGACAGGTTGGTGATGTGCCTTTTATAGGTTAGGCTTCTGTCCAGGCTCACTCCAAGGTATTTTGGGCGAAGCTCATGTTCTACCATTTCCACAGAAAGAGAAGTTGAGGTGTCGATTCGCCTCTGCATTATTCAAGTGGAATGTTCTGGACACAGTTTTTGTTGGTTTGGCTTCAGGTACCACTGCTTGAAGTACACCTCCAGGATGTTCAGGTCTGTGTTTAAGGTTGTTTCCAGGTTGGCAGAGGAGGCAGACTGGTGTAGGATCGTGAGATCATCAGCATATATATATTTGTTTGAGCTGGTATGTGGTAAGTCAGACATGTAGATGTTAAATAGAAGGGGATAACACAGAGTCCTGTGGAAGACCGTTGTGGAGGAATCTGGGCTGCTCTTTTTCCCACTAATATCGACCTGGATATTTCTGTTGGAGAGAATGGATTCAAAAAGCTGGAAAGTTGTTTTGCACCTTATGATATTACTTAGCTTTAGGAGGAGGCCCCTGATCCAGACTGTGTCATTAGCTGATGTTAGGTCAATGAGAGTGACTCCAGATTTAAGTTTCTTCTGGAAGCCTACTTCAATCTATGTTGTGAGGGCCAGGACCTGGTCACAGCAACTTCTTCCTGGTTTGAAGCCAACTTCTTCATTCGGGCGTACTCTTTCGATGAGTGGTGAAATTCATTTAAGGAGAATTCATTCAAAGAGCTTAAAGGTGGAGCAAAGCAAGGAGATAGGTCATAGATTTTTGACATTATTTGGAGCTTTCCCTTGTTTGGGCACAGCAATTATTTTGGCTTCCCACCACAGTTTTGGTAGTTTTCCAGTTGTTATAATTTTTGAAAAAAGGGTGGCCAGCCATGTTTGATCTCATTAGCTGAGATGTTTTAGAAACTCAGGGAGGATACCATCCATTCCTGCAGCCTTACCATTCTTGGTGAGTTTTAAGGCTTCCTGTACCTCTTCAAGAGAAACTGGGCATACAAATTCAGGAAGATTGTAGGCCATGTTCAGATTGTTTCTGATGGAAGATTGCAGTCATTTTCCTTGTAGAGCTGGGACTTATCTTGGAGGTTTCAGTAAATGATTAGCCATTTGATCAGGAGTTATCTCTAGTGGTTTGTATTTTGCTGGTTCTTCCCCCCCCCCTGATTTTCTCAGAAGTGACCAGCATTTCCAGCTAGATTTGGTGAAGTCAAGTTTATGGATGGCTGAGATTCATCTTTCCTTTCTGTTTTTGTCGAGTGTTGCTATGAGCTCCTTAGCAATAGTTGGGTCTTCAGTTTTTTCATATTTGGTTAAAAGTTCCTCGGTATCCCTATTCCAGCATGGGATGTACTGTTTTTTGTAGCCCCTAGGAATAGAGGCTTTAGCTACAGTTTTGATTATTTTGACAAATCTGGGAAAACAATTAGGGGTGGATGGTATTTCTGTAATGATTTGCTCAATTTGCTTCTCAAATACCTTCCAGTTGGATCTGCGAAAGTACCATCTAGCAATTGGTGTTCCACTGATGATTGGGATTGATGTGCCTGTCTCTATTGATGTAGGATAATGTTGGCTGTTAGGAATCTGTTGAGGATGGTTCTGATCTGCAGATATGCAGATCTGGGGTGTAGGTTCTTGAAAGTTTATTTTTCACTTGGTTAGACTATAATGAATTTAGTTTAATCCTTTATCCAAGTGTGAGCAAACATAATTTGTGCCTGAAAGTATCTTCAGGACTGGGGTAAGGTGGTACAACACCGGGCAACTCGTTGCAAAGGTGGAGCAAGCTAACATCATTCCTATCTCAGCATCTCCCATAATGCAAAACACATCTCCTTGCAGATATGTATAATGTTATGCATTAAGGGAAGGGCCACTACCCTTAATGACTCCCACTGAAGAGACCTCAATAAAGGTCGAAACTAGCCTGGGTAGTTTTGCATTATGGGAGATACTGAGATAGGAGTGATGTTAGCTTGCTCCACCTTTGCAACAAGTTTCCCAGTGTTGTACCACCTTACCCCAGTCCTGAAGATACTTTCAGGTGCAAACTGTGTTTGCTCACACTTGGATAAAGGATTAAACTAAATTTACTATAGTGTAGGTTCTGTTCCATCTGGCTGAGTGAAGAGTGCCTTCTTGCTTGGTGTTGTAGATCAAATATAGATTATATGTATCCATCCAGTTAACTAGATTATCACCATCTTGGTTGTTAGAGGAATAGCCCCACATGGTGTGATGAAAGTTGAAGTCACCAACATAGATAACTGGGTGACATGGCGACCAGCTCATCTGGTGTCAGGCGAGGAATGTGATGGTGGTTTGTAGAAGTTGTAGATGGTGGTATTTTTTATATTTTAATACCTGTGGGGTATTCTACTTCAGGTGCATGTTAGGTTATGTCGTTGAGACCAGGCCAGATGTAGATTGCCAGGCCATCCTGGGATGGCAGTTATAAGACACAAGAATTAGGCCTGGAAACTTTAATCTATTGAGAGCTGTGTCAGGCATGTGAGTTTCCTGGAGAGCCAAGACGTCAATCATTTGTCTTTAGAAAAATTTGGTTATTTTTCTGATGGTTTTGGATTTATTATTATTATTATTATTATTATTATTATTACTATGTGACACTTCCAGGGAGTCCAAAGACTCATCGAGGGAGAGCACCTACTACGTCTCCACTACTCAGTCCACCAACTACAACGAACCACAACTACCTTCATCATCTACCACCGTTAAGTGTTATTGTTAAGCGATTAGTGTTAAATACAATAAATCCATATAGGCAATTGTTAAATGAAAGAGAAAAAAACATAAACAATCAACTTTAGATTCGTATTTTAAAATGTCGTGATTTTATCTTTATTAGGTGTGTAATATTGACTTTTTATTTAATAAAGCTTTTCTTTTTTCAAAAAAAAAAAAAGTCTTTCATTTTCTTTACGTATGAACATATCCCTATTATGGCCATAGTGTTTTTACCTCTGAGAACGAAGTTTCGCTTAACAAAGTAATTTTGTGGAATGCATCCTCTTCGTTAATCGAGGTATGACTGTATTTTATTAGAACCATAATATATATTTGGACGATGTCACTATATTATGTATGTGTAGTTTATGTATTTTCAAGGTTAAATCTACCAGTTTCTGTACTAGTTATTTAATTTGAAAGTCATACTGAAGGTGCCCTTGATACCAGGGTGAAAAGTCTATGCTAATAGAAATTATGTAAGTAAAATTCCTATTACGTTTAATTAGTTATCATGGTTTTCATTTCAGTTTGTCAAGTTATGATGTTCTTATGATTTTAACAATGCGATCCCCAAACTTCAAGCCTTTGTCCACCATCACTTCAAGACCTCTCATCTTTTTGACATTCTTCAAAATCTGTGCATTAATTGCATACTCCCAAATTTAAGACCTTACACTTCACAACATACAATACAACAAACCGTTAGCTATACTTGCTTGTTCACTCACATCATTTGTTGAATTCCTCCTGCAAAGCCACACCTGCTCTCCTCCTCATAGTTCTTCCTAACTTTGCATCAACAGCAAACAACTGCAATGGGACTATTTTGCCTACTTTTCACTCCAATGGTACTTTCCCAGTTCTGAGGCTTAAATTAAAGCTTGATCAGAGGAGCTGATAATTCTCTTGCACGTTCTCGTAATACATGGACTCATATGCCATCTAATCCCTTGACTGTGTTTGTATTAAAGTTGAACCAATATTTTAAGCATCTCTATTTCTTCAACCTGCATTCTCCTAACAATTGCAATGTCACCACCTAGATGGTACACCCCTGCAAAATGCTCCCTCACTAATTTAACTGTTTGGCTCTGTTACCTCTCTACCATCAACACTTTCTAAAGTCATCCTTCCGTAGTCATTCATCCTTTTAATGTCCACATAGCAAAAGAACTCTTTATGGTTTCTTTTGCCTCATCAACCTAGTTTTCTCTGATAATAATAATAATTATTATTATTATTCCTGATACCTCCAAGGAGTCCGAAGACTCATCGCGGAAGGACACCTACAACTGTCTCAACCACTACACCGAACCTCTACTAAGAATCATCTCCATCAACACCATCTATCGCTCACCTTCACCACAACTGGTATTCTATGTCTGTAAATTGCGCGTGTTCTGAAATTATCTTTGGCCTTCTTTACCATACCAGTCTCCCTTCTTGCCTGAGCCTTATACTGCTCATGGGCATGTTGGTCATCTGTTTCTTTATAATCCTACCACAGCCTTTTCTTTTTGTACAACTCTTGCTTGATGAAGTTATTCATCCATCTAACTCCTACCTGATTCCAGTCATGAATCTGACTTCATGTATACATTCACTGAGGTTTGGCCAGGTGATGCCTGTGAATAAACTACTCTAAACTTGTGCTTCTACATTTCATCTTTGATGTAGATGTTTTTTTGTTAAAATTAATCAATAAACAGAAATCTTAACGGTGGGTACTAAGGAGCTGATTACTTCTGCACAACCTATAAGTACGTATAGTGCAGCAAATCAGTTATCTTTGCAATTAAAAATCACCCATGTGTAAGTGCCTGTTATGCCTACTGTGCCAAGCAAAGATGGCAGCAACAAAGGCCAATGATAAAAGAGCACTTCATTTCTCACCCTGTTGATCGCTAACAAACCCAATGATAATATAAAGTGCTGCAGCTGTAAAATTGATGTTACCAATAAAAAAAGGGGGTATGTTGTGTGATTTCTGTTGCCACTGGATACGCGCTTCCTGTACAAAAATAGATTAATTGACGCTCAAGCTATTTATTGTCCTCATCAAGCCCTTTTTCTGTTCACAGTGCATCCCTGTGTAAAATACTCCTGAACATAGGCAAATAAGTCGAAAACCTCAAACAGCACCTTAATACTATGAACAAAACTTTTTTCTCCAAAATCCGAAAGCTGGAAGCTAAGCTTGAAATAATTGATGATCAGTGCTGCAACATAAGTGCACCCTTGCCCACTAATGAACTCCGCAACCTAATTGCATCAACAGTACATGACTTGATCGAGGTTGAAAACAAAAAAAATTCAACATCGTTATTTTGAACTTTCTGACAAAAAAATGGTAAATCACTAAAAGAATATATCAGCAAACGAGCAGAAGAATGCAACATCAATTCTAAAAATATTGGAAAAAATTGTCCAAACTTTCTACACCTCATAAAAGTGACTTGTGACACACTGACAAGCACATCTAAATTAATAATGTTTAATAACAAGTTCAAGTATACTTGCTCCCAGTTGCATATACATGCTTGACCTGACCTAACATTCACCCAGAGAGAACAAGGACATCATATTTGAAAACAACTTGAAGAAAAATGCCAAAATGGAGACAACAATTAGATCATAGACTACAAACTAGTTAAATTGTGCAAAAATCAAATGATGCCACCAGGAAGACCAGTGTGCAGGCACTGCATAGGAAATATGCAAGACCCTTGCAGCCAAATATATGCCCCACAGAACCTTCCACTCACTAACATCTGTGGTGTCAACTCCAACCTTAATAGTGTACACTGCCACCTTCAGTCTACCAAGCCCCACAGAAACTAAAATCCCACCTGCTTGAAGTTTTTTCCCACTTGGTTAGACTATAATAAATTTAGTTTAATCCTTTATCCAAGTGTAAGCAAACAAAGTTTGCACCTGAAGTACGTTCAGGACTGAGGCAACTCGTGGTAAAGGTGGACCAAGTTCTCATCACTCCTTGTCTCAGTATCTCCCATAATGCAAAGCACATCTCCTTGTGGACATGTATAATGCTATGCATTAAGGGAAGGGCTACTACCTAGACCGGTTTCGACCTTTATTGAATGTTCAAGTACAGGTCCAACTCCAAAACTCAGTGTTGTTCCCCCTCAGTGACAGGCTCCCCCTGCCACTGAGAAGAACTCTCAGAGCTGGTTGGTTCTACACCATGGCAGGCTCACCCCACCACCAAGTAGAGCCACTCATTTGCTCATATCTGAGGGATAACAGCAACAGCAGTACCTCAGTTAACTTCATGAGTTACAGCATTGCCATTCATTACCCCCCCCACACACACACCCAGGACCTGGGTGACAGCAACAGCCGAGCCTCAGTTAAAACTTCATGGGCTACAGCATTGCCATTCATCACCCTAGCTTCCAACCGGTTTCGACATTTATTGAGGTCTCGTCAGTGGGAGCCAGACCCAGAGGTGGCGATACTAAGGCAGAAGCAATGCAGAAGTCATATTTACCTATACGAGTTGCCAAAAGGTGTACCACCTTATTATTAAATTACTCTGGATGTATGACTTCTCCATTGCTTCTGCCTTAGTATCACCACTTCTGTGTCTGGCTCCACCTGACAAGACCTCAATAAAGGTCGAAACCGGTCTGGGTAGTGGCCCTTCCCTTAATGCATAGCATTATACATGTCCACAAGGAGATGTGCTTTGCATTATTGGAGATACTGAGACAAGGAGTGATGAGAGCCTGGTCCACCTTTACCACGAGTTGCCTCAGTCCTGAACGTACTTCAGTTGCAAACTTTGTTTGCTTACACTTGAATAAAGGATTAAACTAAATTTATTAAAATCCCACTTTCCCCCAGCACTATTCATCTCAACCTTCCAAACTATACACTCTTTAACTACTTTTGATCCAAGGGTAGTTGCCAGAGAGCACCCACTCTAAGCTCTATAATTTCCTCCACTTAAAAATTGATTTTCTCCAGTCCCACTTTCCCAACAGCAAAATCATCCTCCTAGGAGGTTTTAATGTTCCAAAACACCAACTGGCTTTCCTCCTTCAGTTGTATAGATCTTGCAGGCATAGATGCTGAAACATTTGCCAGCACTAACCACCTTAAACAAATTGTTTACATGCCAACCAAAATACCAAATAACCCAAACCACTTGCTAAATACCCTAGATCTTTCTTCCTCACTAAACCCCTTACAAATACACAGTGAATACAGTGGTGCCCTAGGTAATTCCAACCACAATCTACTGCTCATCACCTCTCCCATGCAACAATGCTTACACAGCCACTCCCATATAAGAGTAATTTGGCATTATAACAGTTCCAAGTGGGACAGCCTCATTCCCATGGTTTATTGCTTCTGGCCTTCCAACCCAAACATATCACCAAAGTAATTCTCACTGACATGGAAACATACGATCCCCACACTACTCTGAACTTCCATCATCTAACCAAAGCCTGGTTCTTCAAAGGATGTGCCAAGGCTGTATACAACTGAAAAATCTAACAAACCCATGCTGATAACCACAAAGAATACTTATCAACCTATGTCTGTATCCTACTTCTCACCAATCTCTCCAGTACCTTTGCCACAACTCCAGATATACAGATTGGCCTATAATTCGAAGTTACAGCCTTATCACATATGCAATCTTTTCACCTTTATGCAGTAGAACAATTTTACCTTCCCTCCACTCTCTTGGAACCTGTGCCATTGCAAGACTTTTATTAAACAGGCATGTCAATGCTACTGGCCAATTCCCTGGAACATTCTCTTAAGATGTGTGGTGATATGTCATCAAATCCTATCGCCTTATTGATATTAATGTTATTTATTTCCTCAAATACCTCCTGCTCACTCACAATTAAGCCATCCTCTCCTACATATTCTACACTTAAGTTCCTCATGATTCCACCCTAATCAGGATGAAAAACCCTTATAAATTGATCACTGAATATCTCAACTATGTTCTGTAACAGTTACCATTCTACTACTTTTATCCATCAACATCATCTTATCGTGATTATTCTTCCTTCTACTTGCTACATGTCTAAAAAACTCTCTAGGATTTTTCTTCACCTGATTTGCCAATTTCTGCTCATACTGCACTTTTGTTTTCTTACTGACTGAGTCACTCTCCTGGCTGGTTCTTTATACTCTTCATGTAACTGATTATTACCATTATCAATCTTGTACTTCCTCCAGATTTCATTCTTAAGCTTCACATTCATTCATTTTACACACCTTATTCAGCCTTTTTCCCTTTGAAATACATTCACACACTGATGCTGTTTCAACTCCTCATTCCATGTGACTTTTATACCTCATTCCCATGGTTGGACTATTGTTTCCGGTCTTCCAATTCAAACATATGCACTGAACATATCAATAAATTAATCCTCCCTATCATGAAAACATACATTCCCCACACTTCTCTGAACTACCATCCCCTAACTAAACTCTGGTTCTCCAAAAATCTTTTGAAGGGTTTATAAATAAAAAATCAAATACCACAACTGGCTTACATCAAGAACTCCATCCTCCTTCAATGCTTATACCCAAGCCCAAAATAAATGCAAGAAAACTATCAGTGTTTCCAAAACAGAGTTCGAAAGAGCAAAAAGCAGAAATCTGCTTCCGAGCCTTTTGGTCTCTTGCCAAAGATATTGGTCGTAACTTTTGCCCAAAACTATTCCCACCTCTATCATACCCAGATGGCTCTGTTGCATCATCACCCACAGATAAAGCCAATCTCCTGGCTTCCCACTTTTCTTCCAGTACACACATAACTGACAATGGTAAATGCTCCCAAACCATTCCAGATGCCCAACATACAATGTCTCTATATCCTTTTGCCAGAAAGTGATCAGAAAAATATTGTCCAAATTAAACACAAAAAAGAATCCTGGTCCTGATAGCATTCCTGACTCCTGTCCTATGTCACCTGTTTATACTCTCTTATTTTCTGGAATCTATCCCATAGCCCGGAAATTGGCTTATATTCAACCCAATTTCCCAAGAAGGGCGACAAATCACTACCATCTAACTACCACCCTATGTCTCTCACCTCAGTCCTGTCTAAAGTAATGGAGAAAACCATCAATTCCCAACTCCTACACTACCTTGAAGGCACCCAGCTAATAAACAACCACCAGTATGGATTCTGTTGCTGCCAATCAACAGGAGATCTACTCACATATATCACCCATCTCTGGAGAAATGCCATGGAGACATTTTGTGACTCTCAAGGTAGCATTTGATATCTCCTTTTGACCGGGTCTGGCACAAAGACTTACTAAGCAAAGTTACATCATTTGGTCTGTCTCAGGGCTTCTGCAGTTGGATTGCCAGCTTTCTATCTGGATGCACACTATGTGTGATGGTGGAAGGTTCCTTATCCCCTCAAAATTCAACTAATGCCAGGGTTCCACAAGATTCTGTTCTCTCACCAACTCTCTTCCTTTTGTATATCAATAACCTACTTCAGTTGACCTCCAGTCCAATACACAGTTTTGCAGATGATACTACATTGCACTCTTCTCTTTCATTTGATAAACGTTACTCTACACAACTCCTTCAACCTACAGAACATCAACCAGCACTGCCCTCAATTCTGATCTCCAAGCCATGATCCAATAGGGTTCAGATAACCTTGTCAATTTCAATACTAGTAAAACCCAGTTCTGTCTTATTTCCCACAGTAAAGGACTATTTTCTTACAGTATTATTTTTGACAACACTCAAATCTCCAGACATGGTGAGATTTCTCTTCTTGGAATTACCCTGGAATCAAGCCTCTCCTGCCATAAACACATACAACCATTGTATCCTAAGTTTCTAAAAATCTAGGATTTCTGTTTTGCTCAAGATGTTACTTCACCTCTTCACCTTTGTATAAGTTTCGCAGCTGTTAACCTTATACAAATCAGAAATTCACCCCTTAGAGTGAGCCCTAAGAGCTCCCTCAAAATGGTTGACTCAATACAGTGGATAGCAATTAGATTGATTAATGACCCATCTCTTATTAACTCGCTCCTCTTGCTTTCATGCAGACATTTGGTTTTTGTAATATGTGTATTCTCTTAATATTTCCATGGCAAATGTTTCAACCGGCTTAGTACTAAGCCAGTTGGAACACATGCAGTTTCTACTAAATATCCCTTCATAATAGACCTTGAAACCCACAGAACAAGTTTCTTTTCCTCCTCCTTCATTCCCTGCTACTGCAATATTGTGGAATATTCTTCCCCCGATGTGTTTCCCAAGGAATACAATATACAGGCTTTTAAATCAAATGTGAACAAGTTTCTTCTTTCCCAACCCTCTATCCATATATACGGTATTAATGTATTATAGGTTGATCAATGAGCCTTTTGTGTATCAGCTTAACATTAAAAGAAAAAAACTGCTTTCTTCTAACATCCCTCGACCACCCCCCCCATGCACCAGCAATATCTCTCCTCTCTCTCCAAATTCTTATGCCATTGCTCTGCTGAAAGCTGTCTCCTCAGCTTGTCATAATCACCTGCTTTGTAGTTCCACATATATCCATTCTTAAGAAAAAATTCTGCATATCTGGCAATCTTCCCAGTCAAGACTACATGGTCACTTTCTCCAAATAGAGGAGGTTTAGCTAGATTGCTTAGTGTTGTGTTCTCTGATGCAGTGATCTGATCTAGAACTCTTGAACCTCATTGTCCTTCCATTAAATGTATCCTCAGGTAATTATCTCTCAGCAGCTGTATAAATTCCATTTCCTTCCTTGTCTGTGACATTCTTCCTCTCGGTCTATGTCCGCATAGTTGTAATCCCTAAAAGAGTGGAAGTAGATGTACTTCTACTGTTTTTGACTTTAATTCCTCTGCTAATTTTAGTTCCTCCCCATTCTGTTCCCTCTCTCCTCTTTGAAGACACTATATCCCTTGCATTCTGTTCCTGTCAGCCACTTCTCCCTAATGCCTATAACTTTTGGCCTAGGTGTGCTAATCAGTGCCAGAAACTGCTCAGTCTTATTTTGAATAATTCTGGCATGACTATACATCAACTGCAATACTCCCATTATCCCACAACCACCCTCACACTTTGTGTTATTTACTGACTAAAGTAAAACTTGGGTGCTACATTTTATATCATGTGATCACTCTCCCATTTACTAACCTCTAGGTTGCCCGGATTTATGCTCACCTGCATGCCTCCTAAAAATTCTAGTTTCCCTGACTTGTACTTCCAAACTCTCACTGAACAACACTTTCTGAAGATTCCTGACACCAAATCCATTTAGATGCGAGTCATCTATCTTATATAAATCTTCCTTCCTTCCATCAAACTCACTCCACAGTTCCACAAACTGCACACTATTCCTTCTACACAATCTGTGCACTGACTGATTAGCGATCACAGCTCTCCATCTCAGCTCACCTCTGTTGTACCGTGGCAGCAGACTCATAACTTTTACTTTATCACTTTTCTTTTTCGCTTGCATTAGCATCTTCAACCGTGTAGAAATGCTTATGTGTTCGTCATACATGTTGTTTAATTTTGATGATATATATATCAGAACATAGAATTATAAGTAAATAATTATTTATTGACTTATTTCTGATATTTTGCTGGTGTTATAACCAGCATCTTCAAAGCACAAAAACATAACCGGCACCAGAAAAAGTTTGAAATTCTCCAACAGGCAGTGCTACACAATTACCGCAATTACAACAAGATCACGTCATTGTGAATTTATCATTGCTCACCTTAACCAAAGAAGCCATTAGTGCTTTAAGTTGGGGGGGGAGAGACAATTTTGCTGTTATTCCCAAACATGTTCCAAAAGCCAAAATAATGGCATCTCTCAAAAGGGAAATATACGACCTGCCTCCAGCAATAGCCAATAACATACGTTTAAATATGGCCAATATCCTAATCCACTCTAAGCCACTCAGAAATAATATC
The DNA here is from genome assembly GCF_054136105.1 of Typopeltis vanoorti. Classification (NCBI taxonomy): domain Eukaryota; kingdom Metazoa; phylum Arthropoda; class Arachnida; order Uropygi; family Thelyphonidae; genus Typopeltis; species Typopeltis vanoorti. Next base: position 25,371,265 of record NC_143564.1, on the reverse strand, counting down.
CCACATATGGAAATCATTGCACTAAAAGAGTTACATAATAATAACCAGATTATCATAACAAAAGCAGACAAAGAAAATGCAACCATGGTGATGGTACAACAGAATATGAAAACAAAATGCACACACTTTTACAAGACCAGTCAATATACAAAATTATAGATCACAATCCCATCACATAAAAAAAAAAATCTAATAAGGAATTCAACTTCTAGTATTAATTTAAAATTTAGTTTGATGTTAATGTAACTTTAGAATTTTAAAATGTAACTTTAGACTGAAAGAAAATAGGGAAGATGTAGAATTTACATTATTTCTTCTTCTTTTTTTTTTTTTTTAATGCAACGTTTTAGGTTGGTGACCTGCAGTATGCATCTCCTGCTACAGTTTCTCGTTGTGGAATGGTTTATGTTGATCCAAAAAATTTAGGTTATAAACCGTTCTGGGATCGATGGTGTCTGGCTCAACAGTCAGAATGGTTGAGAGAGGAATTATCTTCTCTCTATGAAAAGTATGTTCCATCTACAATTGATCTGATTCTTGAAACACCAGTTAAAACTATTGTGCCAACAAATAACATCAACATGGTAAGAATAATTTTCCAGCATTTAATATTTTCTGTTTCTTTCATCACTCAAGTAGAACACATAGTACATCAACATGATTTTTTTCATAAGCTCCGCATTTGGAATAAACTTAAGAAATAATTTATTATAGCATAATAATGGAGTATAAAAGTAATGCCTCTACTATCTCAGAAAACATGTCACCGAATGATACGTAATAATCTCTGATTTCATCATGGTGAGTAGTGCTGAAATCAGTTGCATGAGCTCAGCACACACATAGTTCAAAAATGATAACAGTTATAAACTCATGTATGAAGCAGAGAGTGGTAACATTGTTGAATTTCTTACTGCAGAAGAAGAACCTGATGGAAATTCATGTCTATTTGAAAACTGTGTATGAATACAATACTATTGATGTTAACAAAGTTAGATGCTGAGGCCTTCCTTCTCTGTGACATCACCTCACCTCACAGCAATTTGCACACAAGGGATGCAATTGCAACATTTGGCTAAACTGATGTTTTCCATCTCACTAGAAGTCAAATTCTTGGGACTGATCTTTGACAGTAAACTTACATTTCTAGCACACATTCGTCAACTAAGAGAAAAGTGCAAGAGAACGTTGAACCTTCTTCGCACTCTATCCTCTATTGAGTGGGGTGCTGATTGAGCTTCATTGCTCCATCTTTATCATGCACTTATACATTCAAAGCTGGATTATGGGTCTCAAGTCTATTGGTTCTGCAACACAGAGTAACCTGCGATGGTTGGATTCCATCCATCATCAGGGTATTTGGATAGCTACTGGTACCTTTCGCACATCACCCACCCAGAGTCTTCATGTTGAAGCAAATGAACCAGCTCTATCACTTTGACAAAAACAATTGTCTTTTAATTATGCCCTAAAGATAAAGTCTCTCCCAGATCATCCTACATGGACTAGTCTCTTTTCTCCACTGGGAAGATCAATACCCCACACTTCAAACTGCCATACGTCCTTTTGGTATGCATATTAAAGAGACTATGCAAGCTCTTTTTTGTATAAATATTGACAACATTGCCCACGCTAAACATAACAGCATCCCTCCATGGCAGGTTTGCACACCATCTGGCAAGCTACAGAAATCTCATACTCCATCATCTGTCTACCTCCAATTGTTTAATGCACACAGAGCAGCACACTCTGATTTTTTGCCTATCTATACTGATGGTTCAAGAACTAATACCTCTGTTGGCAGTGCTGCTGTGTTTCCTGACATTATTATCTCCAACCAGATCCCATCTGATTGCAGTAATTATACAGCAGAGTTACATGCCATTCAGCTTACACTTGTTCATATAAAAGAAAACTGCTACCAAAAGTGTATAATTTATACAGACTCATTGAGCTCTTTACAGGCTATCTCCTCTTCTGTGCATAATTACACCTGTTTCACAAAATGAAAATCCTTAATTTTGATGTTCAGTTGTGTTGGATTCCCAGTCACATTGGAATTAAGGGAAATGAGGCAGATGCAGCTGCTAAATCAGCTTAAACTTTCTCCACGTACTGTTTGACAGTAACATATACAGACTACAGGTTATACGATCAAAGCTAATTGCCCAATGGCAGTCATCATGGCAGGAAGCATTAACAAAAACAAATTATATAACATTAAACCTGAAATCAAGCATTGGCATTCTAGTCAACGAATAAAGAGAAGAGAGGAAGTTGTTCTCACTTGGCTCTGCATAGGTCACAGTCATCTTACACATTCTTATTTACTGAGAGCTAATGACCCTCCCATGTGTGTAAAATGCAATACACATCTCACAATTTATCATATACTGGTAGAGTGCCAGCACTTTGCACGAGAGAGGAATAAAATTTTTGCCTACCTGGCCAGACCATATACACTCAGGCAGATGCTGACAGACTTGGGCATATTGCACAATGTTTTTAATTTTTTACAAAGAATTAATTTATACAAACACATTTGACTATAATTTTATTTATATGTAAATACTGTATTGCTTCACTTAACTTTTGTATGTATATATTACAAAATATGTAATATTTTGTGATGTATATGTACAGGAGTTGAGTAATGATGTATATATATAATTCATTAGGTTAATTTCTGACCAATATATTTTTGTAGCCTTGTGTTACCTTGTTGTAATTTTGTTAATATGTAAATACCACACTGCTAAACTTAATTTTTATGCATACATAATGTATAATAATTCCTCTTTAACTCTATATATTACTGTAATAGCATTTGTTGTAATCTTATATGTAGATACTGCATTCCTTGGCTTGGCATTGCACATGCATTTTGTTTAATTATGTGTTGCCTTAAATACTGCAGTAATTTTGTTTATATGTAGATACTGCATTGCCCAGCTTAACTTTTATGCATACATTTTATTTACTAATTTTTTTGACTAATTATGTATTGCTGTAGGACACCTTGTATATTTGTGTAACCTTCTTGTAATTTTCTTTATATGTAGATACCACATTGCCAAATTTTATTTTTATGCATGCACGTTGTATAATAATTCCTTTTTGCCTATTTATGTATGGCTGTAAAATATCTGTTATAATTTTAACTATATGTAGATACTGCAATCCTTGGCTTGTACACGCATTTTGTTTATTTAACTTGTATTGTTGACAATGTTTGTACTACTAAAACTTTTAACATTGTGTGTTGCTGTGCCCTCTGCAGTTTCTATGTAGATGCTGCTTTGTGGAACCTAAATTTCGTACAGGCATATTGTTTACAATTTTCTTTAACTGCTTATGGATGTCAATTTAATGTGACAAAATGTAAGGTTATGCATTTTAGGGTGAAAAGATTAGCAGCAGTATACCACATTGGTGGAACTGTACTCCAGGAGATTGATGAGGCCAGGAACTTTGAGAGTGTTGGTGGATAGGGAGATGAAGTTTAGGGGACACATTGCAAAAGTGGCTAAATCAGCTCATCAACTCACTTGGTTGTTGAAAAATACTTTGACAAGCAGAGATAAGCAAGTTATTGTTCCTCTGTACCAAGCCTTAATAAGACCTCATCTCGACTACTGTGCCCAGATTTGGTCACCTAAGTTTCTTGTTGATGGGGAGGAGGTTGAGAGGATCCACAGGTGAGTGACCAAGATGATAGCAGGTCTATGGAATGAACCTTGTGAGAACAGGTTGAAGATTTGTGCATTGCAGAAATTGGTTGATAGGCAGAAAAGGGGAGATATGATTTGAGACATTCAAATTGCTGAACGGTTTCTATAGGATTAATTCAGAGGATATTTTTGAGATCAGAACTGGTGGTGGAAGAACTAGGGGACATCTATAGAAGCTGGGCAAGAGTGTTAGAGCTGGATTCTTTACTTTTAGAGTGATAAATGAGTGGAATAAGCTGCCAGAGTCTGTTGTGCGTGCTATGACAGTGAGTGAGTTCAAGGCAAGGTATGATAGATACTGTGAGAATGTCGAATAGTTGTGTAGACATGATGTTTAGGACCTCCCTTGATGAGTCTAAAGACTCCCTGGAGTCACCCATAATAATAATAATAATAGTTGTAACCTTAGTATGGCACAGTATGACCTTTGTAGCTTTTGTGCCAAATAAACTATAAACCAACCAACCAATCATCTCACCCATTGCCTGAATCTGAAACTCGCTGACAACTACCTGTTTGGAGCCTATGGAGGATATCATTTTGCAGAGCAAACAGTTTAATCAAGCTATTTGTGAAGAGCACTGATGAAAGAGCAAAGGCTTTTATATGATGGCATACAGCTTCTCGCTCAGTGATAGCAAAAGCATATAGAGAATGCTGGAGACTGTTGAAAGATTAATTCTCTCAACAGAGAGAATTAATCATTGTCAAAGCCATTACATAAATAAAGTATATTTTCCAAGTGTATTTTCTAAAAATATAGGTGGCATTATTTTCTTATTGTCCACAAGCCACCTTCACAATGCCTGTGGAGGCAGCACAAGATGAGTGGAGATAATTAGTTAGATGAGGAGTAAGGGTAAGCAAGGAAGGTGACTCACTTAGTAAGGGTAGCAAAAGTGTGATATGAGCAGCAGTTAGCAAATAATGGTAAAAGAAATTCTAGGGAATTTTTTCCGATATGTGGCCAGTAGAAGGAAGAATGATTATGGGAGGATGATGTTGGCCAGTGATAATGGGAGAATGATAAATATTAAGGAGGATATAGTAGTGGTGTTAAATGAGAAGTTCATTAAAATATTCCATCCTTGTGAGTGTGACATAATGTAGAACTTGACAGCAGTGGGAATAGGGAAGGAACCATTGATTGGCGAGTGAGCAGGAGGTATATTGAGTAAATGATGTAAATTGTAAATTGAGTAAATGATTACAACCAAGGAGCTTCATGGTATGTTACCATGTATCTCGAGGGAATGTTCCAGGGAGTTAAAATGGTTTTATCTTACCTTTTTTAATATGATTCTTAGATTGGCCCAAATCCAAAAGAGCGGAAAGAGGGCAAAATTCTTCTCCTTCATAAAGAGGGGTGATAAGTCTGAGGCTTTGAATTTCAGGCCAATCTTCTTGTATGGAGTTGTGGTCAAGGTATTGGAGAAATTAGTGAGGACATGGATACAGAAATGAGCTGACAGCAGTACAATTTTCTTTAATTAATGGACAGCATACGAGTGTGGTCTGAAAAGTTCTCGGCCTCAACCACAGATGGCAACACTATCAGCAAGATTTTTTTTTTCTAAGTTGGTTCATCTGTCATAAGCATCCATGTGAAATTGCAAGTCATTCTATCAAGTAGTTTGTTTTATACAGCTGTCTGAAGTGTTGTCTGTATCCCTTGAAATGGATAAAATTATTCCTGCGGTTATAAAATTCTTTGTAAAAGAAGGTTTAACGGCAAAAGAAATTCATTCGAAGTTCATAAAAGTTTATTGGCACTCTTCTCACTCATTTTTGACAATTAAGAAATGAGTTTCCGAGTTTAAATGTGGCCATACCATCCTTGACCACGCGAAGGATGTCCAAAAAGTGTAACAACATCAGAAATCATTGATCGAGTGCACGATATGGTATTGGATGACTGGCAAGTTGAAGTGTGTGAAATTGTTGCTGAGACTATAGGCATTTCAAAAGAATGTGCAGATATATTTTGCACAAAGAATTGCAAATGAAAAAGCTTTGCACAAGATTGCTGCTTGCTCACAGCAGATCAAAAATGCATTCTCATGAAAATCTCTGAACAGTGCTTGGAGCGTTTTAACAAGAATAAAACTGATTCTATGCATCAATTTATTACTATGGATAAGACTTGGATTCACCATTACATGACAGAATCCAAATAGCAGTCAAAACAGTGGACAGAAGATGGTTGTTCAGTGCCAAAGAAGACAAAGTTGGTTCCATCAGCAGGAAAGGTCATGGCATCAGTGTTTTGGGATGCTAAAGGCATTTTGTTTATTAATTATCTTGAAAAGGGTAAAACAATAACCAGTGAGTATTATTCCGATATTTTAACTAGACTAGATGAAAAAATTCATGAGAAAAGACCCGGTTTGCAGAAGAAAAAAATCATCTTTCATCAGGACAAGGCACCTGCCCACAAAGGTGTTTTGGCAATGGGAAAATTAAGGGATCTGCACTATGAATTGTTGGAACATCAGCCCTGTTCCCCAGATTTGGCTCCCTCTGACTTCTGTCTTTTCCCAAAACTAAAACTCTTCCTCTCTGGTCAGTGTTTTTCGTGATCGCAGCTGTAGAAGGGTATTTTGCAAATCTTACTGAGAACCACTACAGGGATGGGATAATGGCATTGGAGCATCACTGGAATAAATGTGTTAGTCTTAAGGGAGATTATGTTGAAAAATAAAAATAATTTTGAAATTTTAAATTCGTTTTTTCATTGTTAGGCTAAGAATGTTTCAGACCGCTCTCGTAGGTTTGCTAAAGGAAGATCATGATTTAGCAATCTGCTTACTTATTATAATAGGTGATGAATACACTAGACAAGGAGGATGCATATACAGTATTATATTTAGATTTTGAAAAAGCTTTCAACAATTTACCATGTGACAAACTAGTTGTTAAACCTGAACTGATGGGGTTAGATTGGAGATTGTCTGTCTGTTAGGTATCAGCAGGTTGTGTATGGGGGTATGAAATTCCAGAAGAGGAAAGTCACTAGTGGTGTGCCCAAGAGGTCTGTTTTGAGGACATTGTTGCTAAATTTTTATGTATATGACATTGGAAAATGTTAAATGGTGATTTACAGTTTGCAGATTATACAAAGTTAGGGAGTGTAATGAGATGTTGAGCAGATCTTGTAGCTTTGCAAGAGGATCTAAATAGACTGCCAGAATGGACAAGTGCATGGGGATGTTAGTTTAATGTTACAAAGTGTAAGATTTTAAAATTTGGGAAGCAGAGATGGAATGTGGACAGAAGGTGGAAGAGATGAAAGATCTAGTGGTGACGATGGATAGGAACTTGAAATTTTGTGGACATTTTGCTAAAATTGCGAGGACAACACTGCAGTTTATGAGAATGATGTGGAGAGCACTGATGTGTAGAAGTAAGTATGTTTTGACCCCATTGTACTAGGCTTTGATCAGGCCACATGTGGATTACTGTGTACATATTTGGTCACCAGGTTTTCAAAAGGATTATGAGATGTTGGAGAGGACTCAGAGATAATTGACTAAGTTGATTTCTGGTCTCTGGAATGTAGTATATGAGGACAGATTGAGAGAATGCAAATTACAGAGCCTAGTGGATAGAAGGAAGAGGAGAGACATGATTGAGATTTATAAGTTGGTATGGAGTAATTACTAAATTGATGTAGATGAGATTTTTTTTCATAGAATATCATGAGATATTCCAAGGGCCATCCCTGGAAGCTGCATAAGGTGGGTGGGAGCAAGGGGGGTGAGGAGTAAATTTTTTGATTGGAAAGTTGTGGGCCAACACCTGGTATTGCAATGCCAGGGCAACTCATAGTAAAGGTGAAACAAGCTCCGATCACTGTCCTTAATATTTTCCCATAATGTAAAACACAGCTCCTAGGAGATGTATTGCTGTTCTACATTATGAGAAAAGGTTACTACCCAGACCAGTTTCGACCTTTTTTGAAGTCTCATCAGTGAGTAGGTAGACCTAGATGTAATACTAAGGTTTCAATAGTAGAGCTTATTTCTTTACTGTACGAGTTGTCAAAAGGTGCACGAATACAATTACTGAAATAAGAGCCGACAGGCTTCACTTTGGCAAAGTAAAATTATTCAAAATTAAGTGGATATTGAATACCACAGTTAAAGCGTATGCCAACACCTGGTAGTGCAATGCCAATTTCAGCAATTGCATTCGTGCACCTTTTGGCAACTTGTACAGTAAAGAAATAAGCTCTGACTATTGAAACCTTAGTATTACATCTAGGTCTACCTAGTCACTGATGAGACCTCAAAAAAAGGTCAAAACTGGTTTGGGTAGTGACCTTCTCTCATGATGTAGAACAGCAATACAACTCCTAGGAGCTGTGTTTTACATTATGGGAAAATATTAAGGACAGTGATCGGAACTTGCACTACCAGGTGTTGGCTTACACTTGGACTCGCCGAACTTTATATAGTTTTCTATATTCGGCATGAAACTCTTAGATTAGATTTCCTATCTTTGAGTTTCTTATTTGGCTAAGAAATAATGTGGTATTCGATATCCACTTAATTTTGAATAATTTTACTTCGCCGAAGTGAAGCCTGTTGGTTCTTATTTCAGTAATTGTATTCGTACACCTTTTGGCAACTCGTACAGTAAAGAAATAAGCTCTGACATCCAGTATTACATCTAGGGCTACCTACTCACTGATGAGACCTCAAAAAAGGTTGAAACTGGTCTGGTTAGTGACTTTCTCTTATAATGTAGAACAGCAATACATCTCCTAGGAGCTGTGTTTTACATTATGGGAAAATATTAAGGACAGTGATCGGAACTTGCTCCACCTTTACTATGAGTTGCCCTGGCATTGCACTCCTAGATGTTGGCTTATGCTTGGACTCGCCGAACTTTATATAGTTTTCTATATTCGGCATGAAACTCTTAGATTATATTTCCTATCTTTGAGTTTCTTATTTGGCTAAGAAATAATTATTAAAGAACAAGTAAGTCCACAGTAATAACTTTTAATTAATAAATAAGGTACAGATATTTCATACTAAAACTAATAGTACATCTTCAATGTTACAAACAGATAGGAATGGAATACAAGTTACGAACATTCGGTGGATATTAAAATACATTGTTGTCGTGAGCTAGGAAATGAAAGAAATTAATAAATAATTAATATTTAATTATTTCATTTCCTAGCTTGCGACAACAATGTATTTTAATAGGTGATCCACTGAATGTTCGTTACTTGTATTCCATTCCTATCTGTTTGTAACACTGAAGATATACTATTAGTTTTAGTATGAAATATCTGTACCTTATTTATTAATTAAAAGTTGTTACTGTGGACTTACGTGTCCTTTAATAATTATACTATGCCACAGGTACCTCTAAAAATAAGAAATAATGTGGTATTCAATATCCACTTAATTTTGAATAAATTTTACTTCGCCGAAGTGAAACCTGTTGGCTCTTATTTCAGTAAAAGCAACATATAAAAAAAATATTCCTATCAACCCATTTTTGGATTTTACCTTTAATCCACTTTTCCAATAATTTATCCACCACTACTGAGATATAAATTGGTCTGTAATTTGCTACTTCTGTCTTGAAGCTTTTATGTAATAAAACTATCGGTCTTATCCTCTTTCCACTAACTTGAAACCTTACCAGAGCTGACACTTAGATTAAACAGCTTCATCAGAGGCACTGCTTATCTCTTGTGCCTTCACACAGCACACAGGTGGTTATGTTATACTTGACAAGAAATTCTTCTTTTTTAATCCTTATTTTACCTAAGCATAGTCAAATAAAAGTATGTGCGCGAAATATCTGAAATATCAGAAAGCACATACCTTCTGCAGAACGCTAGTGATCCTCGGAAGGTGAGTTGGTGTTCCGTGAGAAGTTCTGGAATTTGTCATTTTAGTTTTCTAAGCATTTTTCATGAATAAATATTTTATACTAGAAATATTCTGAGGAGAATAATATTCGTGAATATATCGAAAGGCTCAGACCCAGAACACATAATAACATCTGTGTATTGTTAATTTTCACACATCGAAACCTTTCAACATTTGATAAAGGGAATACCGCTGTTTATGACGGGTCATAAAAATTGCCTGCAAGTGGATTATAACAATGGGTGGCATATCCTCTGTTCTCAAAACTGAAGGAAATGATATCTGTGTAGCAAATGTCAGTGACCAAGCTGCATATTTTCAAACATGGAAATATTCATGAATTATTGTTAATTTTCACACATCGAAATCTTTCAACAATCAGGAAAGAGAATACCGCAGTTTATGACCGATTATAAAAATTGCCTGCAAGCCGATTACAACAATGGGCGACTTGTTCTCAAAACTGAACAAAATAACATCTGTGTTGCAAATGTCAGTGACCAATGAAGCAATGAAGTCTAAAAAAAATTTTTCCACTGAAATTGAAGATCAAGGTAGTCTGTATCCGGTTCTCAAATCTATTAATACTGAATACTTTCTTTGCAAATTCATATTGCAGTCTGTAAGTGCTTGTTCTGAAACCAGACTGCCATGATTTTTTTTTTAAAGTAATAGGAATACAGATTTAAATTCTAATATGAATAAGAGACAACGCATTTGGTTTAATTTTGGTATTAAGAAATCTCTTATTGAAGGTGTTTGTGATGGAACAGATAGTGAGTCATCCACCTCAAGCCTACAGAGATATCCAGGTCACAGGAGAAAAAGTCTGCATTCACTCGTAAGTGCTTATAATATAAATTTTTGGTGATCAGAATAGGATATGTCAATGAAAATCAGCACAAGTTTAATTAAATAACTATTAATTAATAATAAAAATCAGCTAAATTACCAATTAATTATTAATTAATACATTACAAAATAACCAAGGTGTTCCATGAAAATTTCAGGATTTGTGAAATGTTCCATCGTAGAAAAAGTTTGAGATACCCTGGTGTAGATGATGATGGCGGTTGTGGTTCGCTGGTGGATTGAGTGGTAGAGATGGAGAGCTGTAGAGTAGTTGCCCTCCCTCGATGAGTCTTTGGATTTCTTGGAGGTGTTACGTAATAATAATAATAATAATAAATATTATAGTTGTAAAAAAAAAAGAAAGAAATTCAAACCTCAATGATGCTAGCTGATACATCACCTCAATTAGGATCAGTATAAAGAAAAAAAATCCATTTATTGCAACTGAAGTATTTTAAATGCATAAAAAAATAAACACAACTCTGGTGCAAAATATATACAAAAAAGTATATATAATTAATGCATGTACAGTATATGTACATGTTCTATGCATATAAATAGCACACACATGAAAAAAGTCATAAAGAAAAGATTATTATTGTAGAATTATTGTAAAATTTAATATTATTTAACCATAACTGTATTTTTATCCAACTGTAAAAGTAATGTAAAGATGTGTACTTCTGCTTCATAGATTACAAAAAGGCATTTGACAATGCCCAACATAAACAATTAATTGAAATTCTTTCAAAAATAGGCATGGATGGAAAAGACATTAGGCTATTAACTAATCTTTACTGGGAACAGACTGTATCTTTGAGAATAAATAGAGAGACCTCAGAAGAATTCCCAGTTCAGAAAGGTGTGAGACAAGGCTGTGTCTTTTCTCCAATTCTCTTTAACCTGTACACAGAAGAAATATTTAATAAAATTAGTAACCTCAAAGGAATCACTGTAGGGGGCAGAAATATTAATAACCTAAGATATGCAGATGACATGGTTCTTCTAGCTGAAAACAAATATGACCTCAAAACTCTTATAGATGAAACCCTCAAGTATAGCGAACAGTATGGCCTCAGCTTCAACTTTAAAAAAACAAAAATCGTGATCATTTCAAGAGAAAAGAAAATACCAAAAATATGCATGAATATAAAAGGAAATAAATTAGAACAGGTGCAAAAATACATATACCTCGGACACTTGATCACAGAGAATGGCAGGACAGAAGATGAAATTAGAAAAAGGATTGAAATTGCAAGGTCAACTTTCAATAGTATGAAAAACCTACTAACATCTAGAGAATTAAATCTGACAACAAGACTAAGAATCTCCAAATGCTACATATGGTCTACATTATTATATAGAGTAGAGACATGGACACTCTCCAATCTGAGTGTGAAAAAAACTGGAGGCCTTTGAAATGTGGATGCTGCAAAGAATTATGAGAATATCATGGAAAGACAAATGAAGAGGTACTAGAGATGGCAGGCATAAACAGGAGCCTGATGAAAGAAATTAAAAAGAGAAAAGTCGGATATTTTGGACATATTCTGAGACATAACTGCCTACAAAGGACACTTCTCGAAGGAACTGTTGAGGGAAAAAGAGGAAGACACAGATTGGAGTGGATGAAAAATATAGAAGACTGGACCTATCTCTCATATGAGGAATGCAGCAGAGAGGCGCAGAATAGGACATGGTGGAGACGCATGGTAGTCAATCTCCTGGAGGGAGAAGACACCTGACAGGACAGGAAAATTAATGTATACAGTATATATATTAATTCTACTCAGTGTTGCAAATTGGAAGCAGTACGCTGCATTGCAACATGTATCATGGTGATGTGTTCTTGTCTTGTTTATCTTTGTTCTGCATATATATATATATATATATATATATAATTTCTTTGAAAAATAATAAACTATTCTAATTAATTAAAAATTGTTACTATTATTATTATAGATTTTAGTCAATTTTTGCTTTGAAAATTGATCTGTGTTTACATTTCAGGTAGCTCAGTTAACTTTGATGCTTTCTGCACTATTAAATGATGAAATTCAAGACAAGAATGTTCTAGAAAGCTATTTCTTGATGTCCTTATATTGGTCAGTGGGTGCTTTCCTGGAAGAGGAAAGTAGAATAAAATTTGACAAATTTGTTAAGACTCTTTCTTCTATGGCAAAAGTTTCTGATGGGCAAGAGAAATTTGCAGGACCAGGTAAATATATTTATTTTTGTTCATTAGATTCACATTTTCCTTTTTCATGGAAACTTCAAAAGAGAAGTGGTATTATTAATTGACTTTCACTGTAATTAAATAATAAGAGTAACTTTTTTAGTTATAATAATATTACATGGAGCATCTCTATAGGTTTTAGGATTCATTGTAGGATGTCCATACTATGTCATCATCAAATACCTGATACTTAATCAGATTGATTACTGACGCCTGAGCAGAGCTTTCTTATCATTATCTGATTTCTGATATGTACCCCCATAAACAATGATAGAACAACATTGAAAAGTTATATTATTACTAACTTTTTACAGTTTATGTTTAAATTAGTCTGTTACTGTTAGGAGTTCAGTATTGACAGTATTATATTTCAGTCTTTTAAGGCACTTATAACTGCATCAATGCACCTAGATTGGTTCTTTTTCTTAACATCCTGGCATCAAATGCCACTTTTACTAACCTTTCCTTTCACATTCCATTTAAGTGACTCATACCTCCTTAAATTGGCACTGCTTGAAAATTCCTGGATGCTAACAATGTCAAGCTCTTTCCTGATCTCTTTGCTTTTCATATGATTCTGTCATTGATGTCATCTATTCATTCCTCTAATTTTTGTTTTCAGAACTCTCATATCTGCAGTGTTTTATCAACTGTTTCACTTCCATCCTAGCTATCAGATCCATTGATTTCAACACTGTCTTTATTGACTACTTTCTCTCTTGTTACATGTAAATTTACTCATTTGACTTCTATTGTACATTTCCATATTCTGTTGTCTGTTTCCACAAATCATGTGAGACTTCTTTGAATGTGAACAGTAGTAGCCCAGCAAAAGGCAGAACAGGAGATCATGAATGTAGGTACAGAAGCAAGTAAGAGTGACAGCTAGCATATGAGATGTATGATAGTATGTGAAATTGACAGCGAGAAAGAGAATGTGACTATCAGTAAGACTAATGACAGGAAAGATAAGCAGCTGATGATGAAATAGTGGGTGAAAAAAGAGTGCAAATAACTATGAGAAGGTAATTCAAGACATAAAAACAGAGTTGGTTAAGATGAAGCAAGAGATGAATATGGAGTGAAATGAGGTGAATAATAGAATTGCATAGAAAGGAAGGCACGTTCATTCATGCACAAGGCTGGTATTCCTGGAAGTAGAATGAGCAGAGTGATTGAGAGCAATTGATATGGGAAATGAACTAGCAAAAGCATTGGCATTAGTAATAGTTGTTGGAAAAAATGACTTGGTCATTCTGAGTACCACTAACAATGGAGAATATGAGAATAGATATCAGGAGATTATTGCGGAGAGAAAAGGATAATAGTGTGGTAGGAAAGGTACTCTGAGTGTTGCCTAGGTATAATAGTTTGGGGTGTTACAGAAAGTGAAGATCATGAATGGTATGCTAGCAAAGTTGTGTGAGAAGAAAGGAGTGCATTTTATGAACATATGCAGTGGATTTTACAAAGGGAGAGATAGAACTATAAGAAGGAAGGACTGCATGTCAATGGTTTTGGTGTGAGTCAACTGGAGAAGATGCTGCTGGAAAGGAGAGTAATGACTGCAGAGAACAGAAGGAAATAAGCAGTCATATAGAAAAGTAGGAAAGTAGGAGTGCTTGTGAATGGAGAGGTGAATAGTGTGAGTAAAGGGAATGAGACAACAGGAACACAATATGCTCAGGGAAATGTGGGGGGAGGGGATCATAATGGACAGTAGAATGGATGCAGAAGTGAATGTGAATAGACAAGAAGGATTAAGATGAACTGGGATGTGGAGGAAGCATTTGGGTTTGGGGAGGGTTGTAAGATTGATGATGATAAAGATCAATGGCCAGGTGGAGGTATGCAGGAATCACATCTGAGAAGTGGTGTTAGGGGGACTTATTATAAAACCAGAAATGACTATTATAAATGCTATATTTCATTTCCCATAATAAGGGGAGCAGAACTGTGCATTGATTGAATTCACTTCAGAAAAAAATTATCAGAATAACTCAGATGCAAATTTTATCCTGATAGGAACAGAGATAGTTGCATATCATGTTTTTGTAAAGAAAGATGGTGCAGTGACAGTGGCTTTGAGGAAGTATGGTGTGAGGAGGTAGAGGTGGATAGAATGAAATATTTAGTTGGATGTTGCTATGGACTTGGAATATGGAATAGTTTATCACATGTTTATCATTTTATTCCAGATAAAGCACTATATAATCATCTCCTATGTACAGTACACTAGTCATCCTTTTATAAAATGTAACTAAGACCTCCTCTTAACAAACTCTTGCAGCTCTTGCAAAAGATTTTTATTCTCATCAGTCCAGGTTTGCATTCTGTCTCTAGACAGCCTCTTTAGCACCTTAACCACTACACTGATATACCACTAGCCTATAGTTAGACACCTTTAACTTGAATTCTCCTTTATGCACTATTTTTGCTTCTTTCTAGTTTTTTGAGAGTGTTCCTGTTTTTCCAGACTCCTGTTGAACAACCAAGTCAAGGACACTGCCAGTTCTTTTCACATTCCTATAATATACAGGAATGATTTCGTATCTAATCCTGCAACCTTATTAACATCAACATTACTTGATATTGTAAACACGTCTCATTCTTGAACTGTTGGTCTTCTGCCCTCCATTCTAGTGTATTTGACATCACTCGATACCATTGAACACCCTACATTAAATACAGTAACAAATATCTCATTGAATATTTCCATATTAACTCCTTTTTTTTTTTTCTAGTGTCATAAATATAGCATTCTCTAGAGTTTTTTCTTTACTGTTTCCACCAATCTCCTTTCATATGCCTGTTTCTCCTTTTTCAAACATTTGTCACCTTCCTAGCATGTGCTTTATACTCCTCATGATGCTGAAAGAATAATACCTTCCTCATAACATATTGTCTTTCTCAGAAGCTCCCGCATAATTATATGAGCCATCCATTTCATCACTACTTTATTTATCCTCCTAATTCTTAGAAATATAATCTGATGTTACCATTAAGTAAATGATTTTGGACCAGTCTTGGGAATTGCTGATTTCTCTCTCCTTCAATTGATTAGGCCATTTCACATCACATTTCCTTAATTTGTCGTAGTCCATTACTCTGTAAACTCCACAAATCTCGTGTTCCATAAAGCTTATACCTGCTTAGCTACTCATCACTTGAAAATCACATGATTGCTCTTTCCAGTTCATGGCATTCATGGTGACATTTTCTTTATCACTCTATGAGATAATATTATGAAATCCAACAATTGTTGACCATGTGTTGCTTCAACTGCATGCTGCACAAGATTAGATGTCGAAAGCTTTTCCACTTGGTTATATTATAAATTAAAGATGCCAAGAAATTATATTCTAGGTTTAATCCTTTATCCAAGTGTAAGTAAACAAAGTTTGCACATGAAGTAACTTCACAAATAGACAACTCACATATACAGGTTAATGACTTACTTCACTTACCTTAGTTCTCATAGCCAGGCTTATACATTGGTTATGCATTACTAAATCACTTAAGGAATTGACAACGTAGATACGATTATAAATTAAATTACACTTTAATAAATATTTCCAATATTTCGGCAACATCACGTTGCCATCTTTAAAAGGAACTTACAAAAAAAGGCACATGCACATAGGCACTACAACACAGTAACTGGGAATGAAGTGATGACGTTATTGTTCTCCTAAAAGTCCTGATGGCACCCTCTAGCGGGCTAAGTAGGTGTTCTTGGCCGTTGGGCTGAAGATCTTCCTTTTTTTGCAAGTTCCTTTTGAAGATGGCAACGTGATGTTGCTGAAATATCGGAAATATTTATTAAAGTGTAATTTAATTTATATTCATATCTATGTTGTCAATTCCTTAAGTGATTTAGTAATTCACTTATCTTAGTATTCCATAATGCAAAGCACATATCCTTATAGATATGTGCAAAGCTATACCTTATGGGAAGAGTCACTACACAGACTGGTTTTGACCTTTATTGAGGTAAAAAAGTAAAGGGGTATTCATCATAGGCCTAGATTAATTAGTATAGGGGTGCAAGAGATCCTGATAGTATTAGGAAAGAAGAAAAGACATATAAATAGTATGAGAGATAGAGAAAAGGCCTCAGGTCTTTTATATCATCATATAGCCAAAGGCTATCAAATTTCCTTTTTAACCATCCCAGGAACAACCAAAGGACCCAATTCAAACTGACTGATAACTGATACTCAGGTGGTTAGTCTTATCTGAGTTAACTACCTTGAGTTGGCCTTCTCTGCCTGTGATTGCTCTCCAGTCATCCCTGCAATTGACCATAAAATCGCATTGAATTAAGAGGATAGAACCATTTAAAAAAACCTCTCATAGCAAAAATAGACAGAATTTTATCTCCCCCTGATGAATATTGCATAATGTGGATGGTCTACATCACCTAGCCAAAAACGTGATATCTCCTGGAATGCTTCTTTCTAAATAAAAACATCTTATGATAGAACAATAAAATTTCCACAATACAATATTATACAGCATTTGGATGTCATATTGCTGGTTTTCAAATCCATGTTTCTTTCTAACCTTCCATAAATGGTATTTTAATTTATTAATTATAAAAACCAAAACTCTTTTCTATTTGCTGACATGTTGTGGATACTGCAAAAAAAATAACCTGTTTTGTTGTAAGTAATGGAATGTCCAACACGTTAAATAATCTGTTCCAAATATGCTGGGCAAGAGGACAGCTGTAGAATGCATGTTCAACCATAACATGCATAACAGATTGGGTCTCCGATGTAAAGGGATCTCAAGGATACCTTGAGGGGGGGGGGGCTTGTTTGGAGAATTACATTTGATGGTACTGACTTGAAGGCAAAAATATGCAATTCTCCAAGCAAGATTCCTCCTCTTAGGGTATCCTTGAAACTTCAATAAGTTATGAAACAAAGTGTCATTGTGAGTACCCAACTGTGGAAGTTTGTGATGAAAGAGATTAAAGATTTCTTTATACTAAATTTTACATTTTTTGATGGAAAGAATGTCAATGCCAGAGTGTTGTAGCAGTCATAGAGTTAAGCACAGATTGTAGTTGTATTCAGGAACAGTCTCAGCTTTTGGACCTTTATAATCATTTATTCCAAACAGGGGAAGATGAGAACCCAGATAGTATGGGTGAATGTCTGCATGTGTGATTGATCTGCAATATTTCATGGATTTTTGAAGCTGATCAGCAGTATTTATTCTCTGTGGTTATCAGCATGGGTTTGTTAAAGGGAGATTGTGTTTCATTAACTTACTTATGTACTATAACAAGGTGACAAATACCTTGGATAGGGGAGATGCACATACAGTGGTGTACTTTTATTTTGCAAAAGCTTTCAATAGACTCCTACATGACAAACTATCAAATACATCGAAACAGATGGGATTGGATAACAGACTTTCTGAGTGGGATCAGTGACTGGCTATCAGATATGTACCAGAAAGTTGTATATGGGGGTGGTATCCTATAACAGGAACGTCACTAGTGGCCTACCACAGGCATCAGTTTTGGGACCGTTGTTGTTCAGTTTGTGTATTAATGATATTGGGGTGGGCTTAACTAGTGATATGCAGCTGTTTGCAGACAATGCAAAATTGGGGTAAAGTCAAACAGATGTTATGGCCTTGCAGGAGGACTTGAATAGGTTGCATGAATGGGCAGGTAAGTGGAACTATCAGTTCAGTGTTGCAAAGTGTAAGCTTTTGAAATTTGGTAAGCAATGATGGGATTCGAAGTATACACTTGGTGGGGAAACTTTAAAGGAGGTAGAGGAAAACAGAGCTCTGGGAGTAGTGGTGGACAAGGACCTGAAATTAAGGAGCAGCATTGCACAAGTTGCAAAAATATCACATCGGATAATGGCAATGATGTGGAGGATCCTGACATGCAGAAATAAAGAGGTTATGATGCCATTGTATAAGAACTCATATGGATTGTGCACAGTTTTGGTCACCAGGTTTTCTTCATGGTGACAGGGATATGTTAGGAAGGATACAGAGAAGATTCACAGAGGTGGTCAGTGGTCTTTGGAATGTGGAGTATGAGGACAGATAGAGAAAATGTAAATTGGAAATCCCAGTGAATAGGAGGAAGAAGGAAGGGGGATATGATTGAGACATATAAGCTAGTCAAAAGTTATCAGGTTGACATGGAAGAGATTTTTCATAAAATGGGAGGGAGGGGTATCTAGCAGAGAAGTGAGTAGGTTCTTTGCTTGAAGAGTGGTTATTGAGTGAAATGCCTGAGTGTTTTGTGAATGTAGACATATTGAATCATTTTAAGGCACAGTTGGATGAGCATTGTGTGCAATAGTGTGTACCTCCCACAATAAATCTCTGACTCCATGAATGTAATAATAGTAGTAATAATAATAATAATGTGGTCTGTATCTATTCTGTGCTGTGCCAAACAGTGAATTCGGACCACAGCTTAGTGATTGTGAATATGACTAAAACTGAAACAGAAGTACAAAGGAAAGTTCCAAAAAGCTAGAGACATCTCAAAACTAAATGAAGACAGGCTAAGAACAGCATATCAGAACTGAAACTTAAAAGAGATAATTCAGAGGCAGCAGATGAGTTATACCATCAAAAATGCAGTGAAGTACTGAAAGCAGTAAGATCTGATAAAGCCAAATGGATGGAGGACCAGTGCAAAGACATTGAACAGTACTATAGAGAACACAAAACTAGAAAGGTCTACAAACTTATAAGAAATGTCAATAGGAAGTGGCAAACAAGATCAGTAGCAGTCAAAGATGAAAATGGTCAAGTATTGATGGACAAGACAGAAATCATACACAGATGAACAAGATATTGCAGCGAACTATATAAAAATCAACTAAATGATATTGCAACAGAAGTAATCAAAGAACTAAAAGCAATCTCTCCACCAGCAGAGATCTTTGAAAATGACATCTTGGAAGAGGAGGTGAATAAGGCTATAAAACATCTCAAGAACAATAAGAGTCCTGGAAATGACAACATAATAGGCGAGATGCTAAAATATGGGGGAGAATCAGATGCAAAAGAAATACAAGCTATGTAATGAAATATGGAGATCAGGTATGCCCCAAAGAGTGGAAAAAATCGGTGTTTGTAAATCGGTCATTCTAAAGCACTGCCTTTCTTCATAAGAAAGGCAGTGCTTTAGAATGCACCAATTACAGAACTATTGCATTAATGAGTCTTCTTGGCAAAGTGCTGATGAAAATACTAACAGAGCGCCTGAAGGGGCATATGGAGGCACATCTTCCGGATGAGCAAGCCAGATTTCGACAAGATCGAAGTACAGTGCAACAAATACTCACACTAAGACTAATAGCAGAGAAAGCTCAAAGCAAGAACAAAAAGATATATTGCTGTTTCATGGACTTCCAAAAAGCATTTGATAATATTGACCAAAATATAACATGGACTGTCTTGGAATCCTATGGTGTGGACAATAAATTGATCTGCCTGCTGAAAGATATAAAAGCCAAGCACAAGCAAAAATCAGAATAGCAGGTGAGACTGGAGATTGGTTTGCCACTAGTCAAGGCACAACAACAAGACAAGACAATATCACCAATCATCTTCATCACACATCTGGGAAGAACACTAGATAAAATTAAAGAAGAAGGTGGAGGCATTTCAATAAATGGCATGAGAATAAACTACGTCTGCTTTGCAGATGACATCGTCCTGATTGAAGAAGATGCAGCAAGGCTGGAACAGACATTGCAAACACTATACACAAAAGGAAAAAGATATCGACTAAATGTCAACTTTGAAAAAACTAAAACAATGACAACAGGAGTTACTGAACAGAGTTATGATAGACATATTTCAACTGGAAAGGAAAATGTGGAACACTTCACATAACTTCGATGCCACATGACACATGACTTGGACCCCAAAAAAGAGATAAAAATTAGAATAGCCAAAGCAACAACTATTTTAAAAGCCATGGACAAAATATGGAAGAGCCAAGCTATAAACATGCAAACTAAACTGCGCATTGTAGAAACCTGTATCTTCAGCAGCATGGTCTATGGATGTGAGGCCTGGGTACCTGAGAGAATCTGAAGGGAGGATATTGACATTTAAGAGGAAGTGCTATGGAAAGATCTTAAGAATAAGCTGGATACAGAAAGTGAACAATGAGGAAATCTACAGACGAATACAACCAAAAGAAAACCTGATCCAGAAAATAATCAAAAGGAAACTACATCTATTTGGTCGTATATGTAGAATGAATGATGAGAGAAAATTAAAAACATTCCTGTTTGGAATGATTGAAGGAAAGAACAAAAGAGGAAGACCAAACAGAGAATGGGGCAATGACATCATCAAATGATGCAGAAACTCTACACAAATTGAGTCATCCTGCACAAAATAGAATGCAATGGAAGAATCATATCAAGATGGCAGCAGACACCTATGGGCATTGGACCCATGGTTGTTGATGATGATGACGATCTATTATGTGCTGTGCCAAGCAGGATTTGTCAGATTTAGTGTTGCTAATATAAGATTGGTGTTCTTATATTCTCTTTTCTACTGAGTGTCCAGTTTGTCCAAAGTAAGAACGATGAGAGTCACAAGGTACTTGGTAGATATCAGGGAGAGCTAGAGAATAACTTATCTTGGGAAGATAGAAACCATGTTGATAATTTGTTGATAGGAAGAAAAGTAAGCACCAAATTGGATTTCTTAAGAAATCTGGAAATGGGTTCTAAGATGCCAGGAATATATGGGGTTGGAACTCGACATACTGTTTTCTTATTATTTGAGCCTAAGATTATAGGAATTAAAAGAGTGTTGCATGACCCTTTCTGAGATTTTCATATGTCATTTGATGTTTAAGAGTTCCTGCTATTATAGTTGAGGTTTAGAACAAATATAAGCACATTGCAATAAAGTTTTTATAATTGCAGTCTTCTGTGATGGATGCCAAGCCAATTGCTGTTGAATGTAGCATCCAGTGAAAGTAGGCTTTTGATAAACAGAAGCAATTAATTCACATGATGCTGAGCAGAAGCATAGAATATCTAAAAATTATAATTTGTCTTTTTCTATGGTAAATTTAATTCATGGATATGGATTGTTTACATTAGATAAAAATGTAGGCAATGTGTCTTCATTATGGGACCAGGTAGCGAAATCATCATCTATATAACAAACCCAAAATGAGGTGTGTATTAATGACAAAGGGATGTCTTCTAAAAGTTCTAAATAAAAGTTAGCAAGTGCAGGGGAGAGTGAACTTCCCATTGTGGTTTCTTCAACTTGACTGTAAAACTTATATGTACACATAAAATATCTGCCATGCATAAAAAAAGTCGATTAATTCCACTATATCCTGTTAATTTAAAGAAACTTGTGGTTTCTTCAACTTGACTGTAAAACTTATATGGACACATAAAATATCTGCCATGCATAAAAAAGTCGATTAATTCCACTATATCCTGTTAATTTAAAGAAACCTCTCATGGCACAAGTATCTCTTAAACAATAAAATTTTTGCTGGCTTCAATCTCTTGATGAATGGCCTCAAAGTCTTTATCACTGCTGCTTTTTTTTCCAAGTTCCACATGGATGGGGTGATAACTCTTCTGAAATCCTCGTAATACTCCACTCCTCTTTTATCTTTTCCATATTTTAAAAAAAATGCTATAACTGTCATATTCTACTCCCATGAGTCCATCATCCACCATTAACCTTGTCTCACACTCAGTGGCGTATTTAGGTATTTCCTGCCCCTAGGCCTGCAGAAAGTGCCGCCCCTCATGACCTGCCCATAGGCAGGTTATGATCCCTACCTCCAGTGACTGAAGTTGCCATAGAATCCCACTTGCTTCACATCACGTAACTTTCTTCTGGATGGTGTCATTTTCAATTTTGGACAAAGTGGAAATTATTTCCGTCCATCCCTCATGAAGACTTTGACAGGCATCGTCACGAGCTAACCGACGAGTAGGCAAAGGACATTTGATTACTTTTGCAAAAGTTTCCAAGTGCTTTCTTAGCACACTCCACCGATGTATTGAAGATGTGAAAAATACGTAACGTTTCTGAAGGACACTAAAAAATGCAGAAGAGTACGGACAGGATTCAGCAGTGCAAATACCAATTTGAGACAGAGAATGTCTAGTGCACGGTGTGAATTCTGCCAATGGATTTATTTCAAGAATTTTTGCTTGCAGTCTTGCATACTTGCCTGACATATTACTAGCATTATCATATGCCTGCCCTCTGCAATTTTTTACATCAATTCCAAGCTCATTTTGTGAAGTCAAAACCGCCTCTTGTAACTCTTCAGATTTGTGACTTACGTCAGGAATGAAATGCAAAAAATGCTCCACAGGAGTTCCATGTTCTTTCACATATCATACAGTGAAGGACTGCTGATCAACATGAGACAAGTCTAGTGTTGAGTCAACACTTATGGAATAGTACTTAGCTATTTTAAGTTCTTCCACAATAAATCTGATTACTTTCTTGTCCTTTATTTTAATAAATTCCTCAGCAAAGGGAAGATAGGAAACAAAACCTTTTCCTTTTTTTCCCGCTTTTGGCAATGTGCTCAGCAAGAAAGGGATCAAATTCACTAATCCCTATTGCCTTTGTGTCAAGCTACCAACAACAATACAGTAGCTTTTTGTGCACGTGTCTCGGTCTGTATAGTTATGCAGAATCTGATTACATGCCAATATGATTGCAGACTAAACTTACAATGACGAAAAGAAAAATATTTCTCTACTTGTGAGTAGATGCGGCATATAAGGAACATGTTATAATTAAAAAATGAGAGCCTGGAAATTTCCGCTGCCCCTCAAAATTTGCCGCTTTACACCCGGGCCTATACAGCGTATACCTAAATATGCCACTGCTCACACTCCATCATTCACCATTAACCATGTCTCACTGACACTAGTGCTTTGCAGACTGACTAACTGTGTCAAGGACACAAACCCTGCATCCTTATTCTTAATACTTCTAGCATTGGTATATTAGCACAATAGCTTTCTCCCCTAGTCCCCTTTTCCTTTCCTGTTTCATTGAGACTATCTCTGCATCCTTATTCTATCTTCCTTTGGCATTTATTTCACACTAATCCTTGTAGCTTACACTCATAGTTCCACTGTGTAGTTTTCGTTTCCCTGATCTGTCCACAGGTCAGGTAAATGAAATAACAATCTTTCCAACTTTGCACTGCCACTTTCACTCAAATGCAGATCATTATTAGCAAAAACTCTCTCCTACTTTCAAATTTATCCCATATATCAACATACTCAAGCCCTCTCTGCCTCCGCATTCTAATTATCATGCCATTTGCAATCATTGCTCTTCTCTTCAGCTCCCTGTTATCATATCTTGGCATCACACTCACCTCTCACACACATTTCTGCTAGCAAGGCTTGCAAATCCTGTGCAACCTCATTCACCCTTCCTTGCAAATCATTTGTTTCTACCAGCATAGTCAACTCTTCTTCACTTCCTCTCTTCTCACAGCTTCAGTCACTCTTCCTATCATTGCTCTTCTCAGACATACTTTTGACATCTGCTTCATTTTCCCATTGTTCACCACAGAGTTCCTATACAGAACTACACTACTGACTGATCTGCCACTGGTGCCTTCCTTCTATGAAGGAAGGCACCAGTGGCAGAATATTCATAGAAGAGACTGGTGCCACCAGTCTCTTCTATGAATATTCTATCTCATCATGCCTCATTTCCCTCCTTAACCTTATCAGTTCTCTTCTGATATTCTTGCTCATGTTCTTAACTTTCATACTAGTTCCTTGACCATTCTACTTTCATTCACCTGCTGTTCCACTGCATTTTGCATCTTTCTTTATCTTATTACTCTCCGCTATGCAATATTTGGTGTTTCCGATTTTCACTATGCTCATAACGAACACATTACTCACACTACCATCAACTGCTTCTTTCACCAGATCACTCACTCACTTTTTCATAACTTTCTCACAACTCACTCTCTCTGTCACTGCTTTTTCATATTACCTCTCTTCCATATCCGATGAGCACTCTTCTTATTATTATATTCTTGCTATCTCTTACCCCCACTCATTGTGGCATCTCTGCATTCAAGTCACACTTCTAACATACTCTCCTGCCATTTTTAAAAATTCATAACTTATGCACCACTTAGTATGCATGACACACATTTTCTACTGATATTTTATGAAATGATTAAAATCAAAATTTGTTTCATGAATGAACAAAAGAGCTACCATCTTGCATTCAGTGTTCATTAGTATCTTCAGTTGTTTGCTGATGATGAAAGTTGGGAAGAATTATATGTAGCACTACTGATGTGAATTCTCTTCAGGAAGATTTGAATAGATTTTTGACTTGGACAAAGGAGTGGCGTTGTAGTTTTAATATCAATAAGTGCAAGGTGCTGCATTTTTGAGTGCAGAAATATAAGGCCGTGTACTATGTTGATGGTGCTGTACTGCAGGATGTCGATGAGATTCAAGATTTAGGAGTGATGGTTGACAGTAGACTGAAGTTAAAAAAACATGTTGCAAAGGCTGCACACTGTAGTGCTGCTATGATAAGAAGTACTCTAACATATAGGGATAAGGAAGTGGTTGCACCACTGTATAAAGCACTGGTCAGACCGCACTTGTACTATTGTGCTCAGATTTGATCACCTGGTTTTCAGTGTGATGTGGAAACATTGGGGAGTGTCCAGAGACAAGTGACTAAGACAATATCAGGACTTTAGAATGCTGACTCTGGAGAAAGGTTGAAGAAATGTGGATTGTAGAATTTGTGGATAGGAGGAAAAGAGGTGATATGATAGATAATTTTATCAGATTAATCCAGATCGTATTATAAAAAGAGTAGAAAGCGAGAGGAGAAAAACCAGAGGGCATCCATGGAAGTTATGTAAAAGTGTGGTGGAGAGGCGTGTGAGGAGTAAATTTTTTACATAGAGAATTCTCAGTGAATGGAACACATTACCATAATGTGTTGTTAATGCAATGAGTTTAAGGATTTTAAGATTTGGTATGATAAATATGTTGTCAGTTGAATGAATCTCTCACGATGAGTCTGCCAACTCCATGGAGGGTGCAATAAATAATAATAATAACAGTATAAGTGTTGCTAAGTTTAATGACTTTGTACAAAACTGAAACAAACAATCACACTCGCACACACACTACAAACTTATAACTTCTAAAGCAACTCTCATACATAAAAATCAACAGTTAATTAATAAAAATCTGAACCTGCAGCATCTTCTGCAAGTCTTCCTAAAAAATACCCCGTCTTCAAGATCTCTTTTTTTGGGTGCATCCACCAATAGATTGGTTTCTGATAGCAGTATGTAATAAAATGCTATCATAGCCTTTGTTTTTATTTCTTCTTAGCTATAATTATTATTGTTAAGTTCTTTATGTATGAAATTCTTGGTCTTACTCTTGCTTCTTTCTTTCTATGGTACTTGCCATTATTTCTGTAACAGTCCTTCATGTTTCAGGTAGTTTCTAACTGGACTTTTTCTTTTTTTATTGATGTAGTTCTTTAGTGACTGCTGTTCTTGATCCAACTTGTTTAAATGCTGAGTCCTTTACTAGTAAAAATGTTTCTTCCCTTCTATAAAGCCAAGCATTTTTTTTTTGTTTTTATATCTGATTGGCTCTTTCTATGTTCCATGATGAAATGCAACTCCCAAAGTATTTAAAAAAAGTTATGTGTTGTACTGTGTTTTTATTTATTTCCAAGTTATTTTCATGGAATATGCTTTACTTGTGATTAGTATAGTCTTTTTATAATTAATTTTTAGGCTGTATGTGAAATTTTCTTCCATTTTTGTCAGGGTGAATTTCAGTTTGTCTTCATCATCAGCAGTAACTACTATATCATCAGTAAATCATAGCCAGTTAATTTCCATTCCAATGGAAATTAATGCAAAGATTGAACTGTATTTGAAAAAGAGAACACACTTCTCTTACATCTTTACATATCCTTACTGTTTTACTGTTGTTTCTATTTGGGCTTCTTGGTGCATGTAGAGATAAAATATGAGCCCTCTATCTCTCCAGTCTATCTTAATTGTTTTTAAGATTTGAAACATTTGGTTCTAGTTATGACTATCAGTGGTTTCTCCAGATCAAGAAAAACTATCAAAGTACTTTTATTTTTCAAATTGTTTTTCAGTAATTGTTCTAAGAGCCAGGATTGCATCTCTTGTTCTTAGTTGTTTCCTGAACACAAATTAGTCACAAGCAATATATTCTTTGACCAAAATTTTTAATCTGATGGAAGTTTATTTTTCACTTGGTTAGACTAAATATAAATATAAGTATAAAATTAACTTCCAACATCTTTCTCTAAATCCAGAGTAATTCAATAATAAGGTGGTACACCTGTTGGCAACTCCTATAGGTAAATATGACCTCTCCTATTGCTTCTGCCTTAGTATCTCCACGTTTGGATCTGCCTCCCACTGATGAGACCTCAGTAAAGGTCAAAACTGGTCTGGGTAGTGGCCCTTCCCTTAATGCATAGCAGTATACATTTCCACAAGCAGATGTGCTTTGTATTATGGGAGATACTGAGACAAGGAGTGATGAGAGCTTGGTCCACCTTTGCTTGGAGTTTGCCTGGTGTTGCACTACAAAATTTTTAATCTTTTTTTTTTTGTATAATTTTTTACAATATTTTAGAAGAACTTGAAATTAAACTTATTGTTCAGTGATTTTCACACTTATCTGCATTATTTATTAGTGGAAATGACAAATCATTGTGTTATCTTTAGGAATGATTCCAGTTTCTTATTACATATCTCTCATGATTTTGAATAAATATGACTTAATTGTATTTCCTGATATTATCTACACTCGTGCCTTGTTAGCAGACAATTCCTTTAGTGCCCTTTCAAGCTCGGGTAAATTTTTTTCACCTCAAGTTTTGTGTCATCTTCTGTAGCTTAGTTGTGTAGATTTACTCCATTGTAGAATTCTTCAGTACTCCTTCCTTCCTTCAGATATTTCTTCCATCTATAAGAACGAACTCTCCCATGTTCCCTATGTTTATTTTTGATAATTGTGCATCTTGTTTTGTTTTACTGGCTCATTCCTTTTATAATGTTATATGCTTCATCGCTTCTTCCAATTTTGGTTAAATATTCTATTTCTTTGCACTTCTGTATATACCATTATTCTTTTATTGTTATTCCATTGTTGTTCATGTTTTTAAATGTTCTTTTATCATATTTTTAGTTTATATTTTTCCTTACTTTCTTCATTTTGAGAGGTTTGTATTTTATTCTTTCATCTGTTAGGTTTAGCATGTCTTGAGTGATCCATGGCTTTTGTTTTTTGTTGACCTGTTCTTTAATTCTATGCAGTCACTGGCTGCCTTGATGATCATGTCTTTAAAATGACTCCACTTTTCTTGTGTGTTTTTGTTTCCACTCTTTCCAATTTTAATGCTTTTATCAGTCTTCTGTTAATAGATTTTATATTTTATAGTTTTCCTCTCTTTTAAGGTTATTAAAATTTCATTTGGGCCTTTTCTTCTGACAGCTTTTTAAATTTCAAATCGCATTTCAATGAAACCAAATTGTAGTCGCTGCATCAGCTCCAGGATAACTTTTGCATGGCTTTACTTGATGTTTACTCTATTTCTTGTCATAATGTAATCTATTTGATACCTTCTTATATTCCCTGTCATTTTCCAAGTATACCTGTTTATTTTTGGTACTTCAAACCAAGTTTGGTAATTATCAGATTATATTGGTGGCAGAACTCTAGAAACCTATCTCCTCATTCATTCATTTCTGCATAAAAGTTCATATTTTTCCAACCTGTTACCATCCTTTCCTTGTCCAATGACTGTATTCCTATTTCCCATGACAATAAGATTGTCTTCATTAAAGAGTCAAGAGGCTATTTTTCCGGCGGCGTAAATTAAGTTAAGGGGATAATAAATCCCTCATTATTTTAAAGCCGAATACGAAACTCGGAGATCGAAATCTAAGAGTTTCATGCCAAAGAACTATCGGCGAGTCCAAGCGTAAGTCATCACCTGGGTAGTACGACACTAGGGCAACTCGTTGCAAAGGTGGAGCAAATGCTGTCTCTATCCTTAATATTTTCTTATAATGTAAAATGCAGCTCCTAGAAGATGTATTACTGTTTTACATTATGAGGAGAAGTCACTACCCAGACCGGTTTCGACCTTTATTGAGGTCTCATCAGTGAGTAGGTAGACCTGGAATACCAAGGTTTAAGTGAACCGAACTTACATATACTCCTACTAACAAATTGCCAGATGGTGGGTAGTACAACCCAGGTGATAACTTATTCTTGGACTCGCCGATTGTTCTTCGGCATGAAACTCTTAGATTTTGATCTCCGAGTTTCGTATTCGGCTTTAAAATAATGAGGGATTTATTATCCCCTTAACTTAATTTACACCACCAGAAAAATAGCCTCTTGGCTCTTTATCGTAGTAATAATAATATATGGGTACACCGTCTGGCAATTCCTTAGTAGGGTTATATGTAAGTTCGATTCACTTAAACCTTGGTATTCCAGGTCTCTACTCACTGATGAGACCTCAATAAAGGTCGAAACCGGTCTGGGTAGTGACTTCTCCTCATAATGTAAATCAGTAATACATCTCCTAGGAGCTGCGTTTTACATTATGAGTAAATATTAAGGATAGTGACGGATCTTGCTCCACCTTTGCAATGAGTTGCCCTAGTGTTGTACTACCCAGGTGATGACTTACTCTTGGACTCGCCGATAGTTCTTCGGCATGAAACTCTTAGATTTCGATCTCAGAGTTTCGTATCCAGCTTTTAAATAATGAGGGATTTATTATTCTCTTAACTTAAAGATTGTCTTCACTTTTGATAAGTCTTACCGAATTATTTATATCTGCATATGCTCTTTTAACTTCATCACTGTGGTTAGTCACTTGCAGGCATGTAAGCTACTATTATTATATTTATTGGTTTTGCTTCAAGTTTTATCATTATGAGTTTGCTGCTATATTTTATTGAGTTGAGTATTCTTCTTCCTCATTCTTTATTAAGGACTATTGTGACTCCATTTTTTTCTGTCTCATCATCTGAATAAATGATTCTATAGTTGCATCTCCCAAAAGTGTCCATTTCCACTCCATCTCATCTCACTAATTCTTAAGACCATTTTTAATGTGTCTATTTCTGTTTTTAGATTTAGGCAGGTTCTGACATTCCAAGGAATGTATATAAGGATTTTTCTGTTGGAAGCCTTGTTCCTTCCCCTACTGTGCACAAGTGTTGAGTCATATCTCTTAGAACTTCCATTCATTATGCTACCTTACTAGGGAAAAATAGAACAAGGTGGTATCCCATTGCCTTCCTTTTCTAGCAGAAAACCTTCTAAAGAGGTTCAGTGTGCCAGCTATTTCTTCATGATTGTCCTCCTACCACAATATCCTTCATACTGTTGTCACTTATGGGTAATCTTGTATTGATCTGATCAAGATAAATGTTGTTGCTGCCACAGCATCTAGTTAGCTGTAACTTAATAAATGATGCTTACATCTTGGCATGTAGCATCCCCATCATTGGAAATATATGGCTTTTTATAGAGATAGCCACGCCACTGGGCACCTCACACTTCCTGTTGGTAGATGCTATCCCATTGTCCATGACTGCTTATTTACAGGTTTCCTTGTTTATTTGCAGCTGACTTCTGTATTTCTCTGAGGACATGCTTGGCAATATGGGACCCATGCCTCTCTTCAAGATATATTATGTTGTAAGTTTTTTCCATGCAGTATTTTGTCAAATTATTATTATTATTATGTGACACCTCCAGGGAGTCCAAAGACTCATCGAGGGAGAGTGTGCCAACAGCATCGAACGATTGATCCCCTTCCAACTACTAACTGCGCTCAAACTTGTTTAACTTTTTGCGTGAGCCATTAGTAGCAGAGGCTCTACCAATCGACCAATCTTCGCTGGTATACCTTTGCAAAGTACAGTAGCATCATAGTGTACACATTTCCCTTATCCAGTTCTACTGTTTCCTCTATTATAAAATATGACTGAATTTCTAAGGCAAGAACTATTTCTTTTTAAAGCTGTGCACTCAATATAGTGCCATATTTCTCTTCATAATAAATAAGCCAAATTAAAGCCTTTTAGGCCCTATACCTTATTATATAAAGAAGTGTAATTTTTATGATGTCATGGCTATAGGTATGAATATGCATAAAGAATATTTGAACCTATAGCCATGGAGCCATAGTTACTATTAAGCCAGCCATTTATGTTAATATGCAGTCCAACTTTGATATTTCAGGATTTAACACATTGGCTGCCATGCTATTTTGGCATAGTCTGTTCCCGTACGCTGAGCAATTTCACTTCTTCAAGGTCAGTACGGTAATCTCGTTGCCGGCGGTAAGCGTCATACGAGTATACTCATAGTCGGCTTGTGCAGAGCATATACCATCTATGAGTATACACAGTTTTGCTGCTAGCTCCACAAGCCAAGCATTTTCACTTCTTCAAGGTCAGTACAGTAATCTCATTGCCGGCGGTAAGCATCATACGAGTATACTCGTAGCTGGCTTGTGTAGCTCATATACGAACTACGAGTATACTCATAGTTGGCAGCGAACGTGTTAATTGGGAGAAAACAGTTACTGACTGACTGCTTTGTTTTTGCTTTTCTGTTTTTTTTTTTTGGAACATGTAGGATGATATAATCATATAATCAAAATACTGCTATGCATTGAATGTCATTTATTTTGTCATTCAAGCCATTTATTCTGATTAACACATTTTTATTTTCTACTTGTTCTGCCTGTCAAGATTCTTCCACTTAAAAAGCACTCTCAATGTTTGTTTGTCTAGCACACATTTAATCATGAAACCATCCTTACCTTTTAACCCCTTTTCTGTCTTTTTGTATCTTCCTTTTTATATTCTTATATTTTATCTTCATTCTTACTTTTCAGTTACTTACCAAGTAGTAGTTATAGTAGAAAAGTATGATGTCTTTGAAATGGAACATTACTGCAAATTGAAATACTAATCTTAAGTTCAGAACCACAAATGATTACTATGTAGATCCTCCTGTAGATTCTTTCTCACTACAGATATTATGCTTATATATCTGATACTCAGTCAGAGCTCCCTTTCTCATTTTTGAACACCTTCTCCACTAACAAGAAGGTTGCAGAGTGTTCACAAAAAAAAAAAGAAAAATTGTTTTGCATTTAGAATGTCTATTATAAACTATAAGAAATCTATATTTCAACTTAAATGATTTATAAAATAGCACTGTTTTATACAAGCCTTCGTGTGTGTTTTTTTTAAATTAATAATAATATACATTTATATAGATTATATACACTTATATACATTGGTGCACCCAGGAAGGGTGCCAAGGGGCCCTGGCTCCCCCCAAAAGAAAAAGGAAAAAATACTAGAAAATTTTCCAAAAATCTTTTCTTAATTAAAATTCTGTATTTTTTTATTTATGTTGTGTCGTGTCTTCTATTTCTATACTACTTATGAATTAGCGGTCACATAAGGGGAATACCCTCTGGTTCTCAGGAATCATGGCCGTTGTGAATGCAAGGCGATCGCAAAAGAAAAAGGAAAAAATACTAGAAAATTTTCCAAAAATCTTTTCTTAATTAAACTTCTTTATTTTTTTTTTATTTATGTTGTGTCGTGTCTTCTATTTCTATACTACTTATGAATTAGCGGTCACATAAGGGGAATACCCTCTGGCTCTCAGGAATCATGACCGTTGTGAACGCAAGGCGAACGAAGTAGTGCTTGGGCAATACTTTGCCTGAGTTGGGCCATAGATCACAGGTATCATGTATTGGTGATCACCGCAGATGCTCAGTCATAGGTCGTATGCAATGTGTTGTGTGTATTCTCAAATCATCTACTCAACTCGTCCCCCCCCCCCCAGATTAAATCCTGAGTGTGCCACTGCTTACACACACACACACACACACACAGAGGGGAGTTGAGAAGCTCTGATAAACACCTAGAATAAAAATGAATGGTTTGTGCAACAAGGGAAAGACTTTTTTCTGAGAGAATTGCAAATGATGCAGCACCATTGTAACAAGTGTATAACACTTCATGGAGAAAAATGTGTAAGTTACATGGTTCTACCCAATTCTTTCATGGTGATTATCATAACTTCTCAGCACACCCTCATGTGTGTTGTGTGTGTGTGTGTGTGTGTGTGTGTGTGTGTGTGTGTGTGTGTGTGTGTGTGTGTGTGTGTGTGTGTGTGTGAAATATAACCCCATTACGCCCAATTGTAGAAGGTATCGATTCTCCTACATACAATCTTTCAAAATATCTTGCCAAATACCTAAAAAGTTTTTCAGGAAAGTCACCATCCTTTATCAAGAACACTACAGAATTTGTTACATACATCAAGGATATTACAGTTGATGAAAATGACATCATGGCTAGCTTGGAAATAACGTCTTTGTTCACTGATGTCCCAACAGATGAAGTCCTAACATTACTCAAGTACAAGTTATCCAAAAAAATGTTAGCCTTGCTTACACATTGCATCAGGTCCAGTTACTTCAAATTTCAAGATAATATATACAAACAAAATCACGGACTGGCTATGGGTAATCCTTTATCTCCTGTTCTGGCAAATATTTACTTAGAAGATTTTGAAACCAAGGCTATCTCTTCCTTTATTTTAACACCTAAAGTTTGGAAACGTTATGTGGATGATGTCTTTATTGTTTGGAGCCATGGACATGAATCCCTTATGGTTTTCCTTGAACATCTCAATAGCCGACATCAAAGTATTAAGTTTACTGCTGAGCTTGAAACGGATAATTCCTTGCCTTTTCTTGATATCAAACTGACTCGCTCTTCTGGTAAACTAAAAATATCGATATATAGGAAGCCCACACATACCAACAGATATCTGCACAGTCAGTCCAATCATTTCCTTCCTCATAAGCTTGGAATAATTTCCACCTTGGGATATAGAGCCCGTTCTCTTCTTGATGACCCAAATGAACTTCTTACAGAAATAAACCATCTGAAAACTTCTTTCGAAGTTAATGGATATTCCAAGAAAATCATTGACAAATTCCTTCTTAATCCTCCTAGACATCACTCAGAAGAAACAAATAGATTCAAAGGCAGTATATCTATTCCTTACATAAGTACTGTTTCATATAAATTAGCAAAAGTTCTAAGAAAATACAATATCAGAACCTTGTTCACTCCACTTCCAAAGATCCGTTTCTTAATAAGCCACCCAAAACCTTGTCATCATCAACTGAAATACCCTGGTGTATATAAAATATTGTGTGATTGTGATATTCCTTATTTCGGGCAGAGAGACAAATCTGTCGAAATGCATATGGAAGAACACATGAGAGACATTACTTACAAGAGACAGCGAGCGAGTGCATTATCAAGTCATATCCTTTTCTCGGCTAATCCTAATGATGATAACCAAAGTCACAAAGTCTGCTGGGAAAAATCTACTAACATCTTCCGTTGCAGTGACGAAGTAGAGAGAAAAATCATGGAATCTAGAGAAATCATCTTCAATCCTGTTCATCTAAATAACAACTTAAGCTACAACCTCCCAGATAGTCATTCAGCTGTAATCATGTACTGACATTCACGTGATGCAGCAAGCATGCACTCTCCCAACAATGCAACAAACGAAAGAACAGCTTCAAATACAACTACAATGTTTTCATGCTAATTATGTATAAAGACTGTCTATGTTGTTCATAGTCTTTTAACCCTCAATGTTTAGTGTTTTTTCTTCTTTTATAATGTCACCTGAAGAAGGCTGTTACAGGCCGAAACTAGTAGTGTGTTTATATTAAAACCTTTTTATTTAAATCTCGGTTCTAGTCATTTAATTCTTCATAAAACTATGTATGTTAACCGAGTCAATGATCATTCTGTCATATATATATATTAGGTGAAATGCCATCTACATTTGGCTCACTCTATGAATATTTCTTTGATGGAACAAAACAAAAGTGGTTACCTTGGTCACAACTTGTCCCTTCATATCATCATAATCCAGAATTCAAATTCAGCAAGATATTAGTTCCCACTGTTGATACAGTTCGTACGACATGGCTTTTGGGACTGATGAATAGTATACATCGTCCTGTCGTTTTGGTAGGAGAAACAGGAACTTCCAAAACATCAACCACACAACATTTTTTAAGACAACTCAGCCCAGAAACCCATGTAAGTTTCATTTTGGTAAATAATTTTTCAGCTCTCTTTGTTTATTATTTAGTTAATGTTATTATTTATTAAGTATATACAACAGTAACACAAAAGTTTCAGGAATTGATGTCTTTATACTGTAAATTAAAAATGCCCAGAAATTATATTTTTAGTTTTATCCTTTATCCAAGTGCATCTTTAATTTATAGTATTGTCAAGTGAAAAACGTTTCAATGTCTTTATACTGTATTTTAATTTTTTTTTTTCCATGGTGTGTTATATAATTATATCCAGGCTTTTTTTCATCTGGAACGTGTTCCAGTGAACTTTTCAGGACTGTTCTAGCTGAAAAAAAAGCCCTGATTATATCGATGTATATATATTCACATTTAATTATATCTGTTTTGTATATCAAATTTGTGATGCTTGTTCTGGCAAGCAAAATTACATATAATATAGTATTGAAAGTTTATTTTTCACTTGGTTAGAGTATAATAAATTTAGTTTAATCCTTTATCCAAGTGTGAGCAAACAAAGTTTGCTCCTGAAAGTATCTTCAGGACTGGGTTAAGGTGGTACAACACCAGGGCAACTCGTTGCAAAGGTGGAAAAAGATACCAACACTCCTATCTCAGTATCTCCTATAATGCAAAACACATCTCCTTGCAGATATGTCTAATGTTATGCATTAAGGGAAGGGCCACTACCCAGACTAGTTTCGACCTTTATTGAGGTCTCTTCAGTGGGAGCCAGGCCCAAGTGGAGATATCAGGCAGAAGCATTAGCAGGTCATCTCTACCTATAGGAATTGCCAATTGGTGTGCCACCCTTTTTTAATAATTTACTCTGGATTTAGAGAAAGATGTTGAAAGTTTATTTTTCACTTGGTTAGAGTATAAGCTTTTTCCACCTTTGCAACGAGTTGCCCTGGTGTTGTACCACCTTAACCCAGTCCTGAAGATACTTTCAGGTGCAAACTTTGTTTGCTCACACTTGGATAAAGGATTAAACTAAATTTATTATACTCTAACCAAGTGAAAAATAAACTTTCAACATCTTTCTCTAAATCCAGAGTAAATTATTAAAAAAGGGTGGCACACCAATTGGCAATTCCTATAGGTAGAGATGACCTGCTAATGCTTCTGCCTGATATCTCCACTTGTCTCCACTTGGGCCTGGCTCCCACTGAAGAGACCTCAATAAAGGTCGAAACTAGTCTATGTAGTGGCCCTTCCCTTAATGCATAACATTAGACATATCCACAAGGAGATGTGTTTTGCATTATAGGAGATACTGAGATAGGAGTGTTGGTATCTTTTTCCACCTTTGCAACGAGTTGCCCTGGTGTTGTACCACCTTAACCCAGTCCTGAAGATACTTTCAGGTGCAAACTTTGTTTGCTCACACTTGGATAAAGGATTAAACTAAATTTATTATAATATAATATTGTTTAATAATAATGTTTACATGGAAAGAAGAACAAAAACATGCACTGATATAATCAAACATGGAACAGGTGAGATGAGAAATTCACTGAAAATTAATTAAAAATTATGGATATTATTTCTGGGAAAACTCCCATGTTACTCCTCTTAACAAACTCTTACATTTACTGCTATTTTGCCTGCTTCTGTTTAGGAGTGCCCCTGTTTAAATGTCATTGGCTTTTTACTCACAGATTCTTAGGCCATTGTGGATGTATATTTACCAATAAATATATGTAGCATAAAGGAAGAGAAATTTGCACATACCTTTTTCTGGGAACTGTGGCTTTTCTTCTTTCAGCGATGTCCAAACTACTGTGGGGGGGGGGGATTAGGCAATGTGGGAGAATTAAAATAGAAATGGAAAAAAAACGGGTTTTTTGAATAATATATATATACATATATATTATAAGGGATGGGCGGAGCATTTTTTTATATTTATATAGGGTGGGAAAGGGTGAAAGGGGTTGAAAACAGCAACTGATTTTTAGTTTCAACTAATTTCTATTTTAATTCTCCCACATTGCCTAATCCCCCCCCCCCCACACACACACACAGTAGTTTGGACATCGCTGAAAGAAGAAAAGCCACAGCACCCGGAAAAAGGTATGTGCAAATTTCTCTTCCTTTATGTTACATATATTTATTATTAAATATACATCTACAATGCCCTAAGAATCCATGAGTAAAAAGCCAATGACATTTAAACAGGAAAACTCCTAAACAGAAGCAGGCAAAATAGCTGTAAATGTAATAATTAAAAATTAGCCTATTGAGATGGATTACTACCAGAATTAAACCTAGATATGTATGTGATAGTGATGCCTCACCAAACAAAACTTTCAATCTTTATGTTATGAACTTGAATGTTGTAACCTCATCTTCTGAGAACTGGTCTTATTTACTATGACTTGAAAAAAAAAAAAAAAAAAACTAGAAAACCTGGTGGACCACACCAGGTTTTCTAGCTCTTTTCATTTAATTGAGAAGAAGACATTATTAAGAAATATATAAGTTGAAAGAATGAAAATCAGAGAGTAACTAATTTTTTTAAGTTAACACTAAGTATACTTAGTGTTAACTCTCATTCATCTTAGTTATAAATGTATCGCT
This sequence comes from Typopeltis vanoorti, assembly GCF_054136105.1. Classification (NCBI taxonomy): domain Eukaryota; kingdom Metazoa; phylum Arthropoda; class Arachnida; order Uropygi; family Thelyphonidae; genus Typopeltis; species Typopeltis vanoorti. The sequence goes on along the minus strand of NC_143564.1, from coordinate 25,333,697 downwards.
ACAAACACTCAACTCAAACCTGTATTATACTTCACTGGTGTCAAACCTGAATCTTAATGTGCAGATTTATATGCTATAAATTTTATAATAAGGTATTATATTATAAACATAAACAGCATTATATGCATAGAATGAAAGCCAAAAGGCTATTTTTCTGGCAACCTTAATAATAATGAAGGGGATACAAATCCTTTGAAGATTATCTGCTAGTAAGCGAAACTCTAAAAACTAGGACTAAGATCTATGAGTTTCATACCGAAAAACTGTCGGCAAATCCAAGTGTAAGTAACCACTTGGTAGCACAACACCAAGGCAACTCGTATCAAAGGTGGAGCAAGCTCCCTCACTATCCTTGATATTTTCTCATAATGTAAAAACACAGCCCCTAGGGGATGTAATACTGTAATTACATTATGAGTAGAGGTCACTACCCAGATCGGTTTCAACTTTTTTTGAGGTCTCAACAGTGAGTAGGTAGACCTGGAAGATAACAAGGTTTAAGTGAAAAGAACTTACTCCACATTTGGTATGAGTTGCCTTGGTGTTGTACTACCAAGTAGTTACTTACACTTCGATTTGTCGATAGTTTTTCGGTATGAAACTCATAGATCTTAGTCCTAGTTCTTAGAGTTTCGCTTACTGGCAGATAAACATCAAAGGATTTGTATCCCCTTCATTAGCATTATGTACATTTTATAATAAGGTGACAGCAGAATTGGATAAAGGAAATGGCTACACCATGATACTGCTAGACTTTGCAAAGGTATTTGACAAAATAACACATTATTATTATTATTATTATTACCGCAAGACCTCATGGAGTCAAAGACTCATCTGGGAGGTCCTTTTATCACACACATATCTCATCATACCGTGTCTTAAACACACTTAAACTCCTTGCAGACACCACACTTTCAGGCAAGGCATTCCAATCATTCACAATTCTGCACGAAAAAAACCTGCCTCTCACTCCCCTACTCACACCCTCTTTATACAGTTTCCAGGGATGACCTCTGGTTCTCCCCTGATCTCCCACTATTCTCTGTAGAACTTCTCCGCCATTGATCCTATAACAGTCCCTTACCAACTTGTAGGTCTCTATCATATCTCCCCTCTTCCTCCTGTCCACAGACTCTGCAAATTACATTTTCTCAATCTTTCCTCATACTCGACATTCCAGAGGTCAAACTACCTTAGTCAGTCACCTTTGGACCCTTTCCAACATCTCTTCATCCTTCTGAAAACCCAGTGACCAAATCTGGGCACAATAGTCCATGTGTGGCCTAATCAAAGCCTTATACAACGGAACAAGAATCTCCCTACTTCTACATTTCAGTGTCCTCCGCATCATTCCCAGAAGCCTTTGTGTTATTATTATTATTATTACGGGCAACTCCAAGGAGTTCACAGACTCATCGAGGGAGGCCCTAACATCATGTCAAGAACAACTGTTGGATTCTGAATGAAGAGAAATTTAAATTATTAATACTCTCCTCAGAATCCAACATAATCCACCATGGCAAAGGCTACATTTGTAAATATTATTTAATGTAAATCACTTGTTTATAATTTAATATTCATATAACTACCTTAATTTTGTCTAATATTTAATTAATTATTCAAAGATATATGTATTAATAATGAAAAGACTGTGTTAAATATTATTAATCTATTTTAATTATTACTATGGTAATATTATAAGAACTTGTATTTGATAATTTAACTGCGCATTATTTGAAATGTAAATATTCTCTATTTATTCCAGTTTGTAAAGTTTAACATTATGTAATAGCTCAATTTTATTATATTTTGTTTTGTTGTCATGGAAACGTATGTAAGTGAGCGAGCACGTTTTGGAACACCACGTGAAGTTTATTGAAAAGAGTTTAGAAAGAAATCACGAGAAGAATTTAGGTGGGGAAAATGGATATAAAAAGGGAAGAACGCTGAAAATAGAGGAGATTAGATAGATTAGAGAGAGAAAGGAGAGGATTGGCATTAGGTTGAAATCGGAGCATTCGGGAATCACAGTGCGATAATAGCGAGTCGGCAAGTCACTCAAGCAGCTAATAAAGTCTACTAGTCGAAAGGCGGTTAGCTAATAAGTTGTAGAATAACAATTATAGCTACGGAAGACAGCTGGGTGACTACTAAATAGACTAGCGATATTTGAGTTGAGATTTAATTTCGGGGCCGACCTGTCAAGGACACACAGAATCTTGAAATAAAGCACGGAGTTACTAGAATAGTAGAGGCTGTAAAATTGAAGTTTACCGTTAGCTGTGCTTAGAATTATAGTGCCTAAAGAATTAATCGAATGACGGAGGAATGAACAACTGTGCATATAAAACCTAAAGTTAAGGAATTATTGTGTATTGCTTTATTTCATGAGTGATCAGTAGTACTTTATGCAACAACGTTTGTTTATGTGTATTGTGACGGATGATTAATTCAGTTATTGCTTAGAAGAATTTATTTAATGAGTGCCGTTTACTAATTAAAGTGTATACAGTTACAAAAAGTGTTCGCACATAAGTATATGAAGAAGGAAAATTATCGGTAAGAATATTCCAACCTTTAATATTCCTATTCTGAGATATGAGTGTGTTTCTTCCTAGAATATCCCTATACTAACAGTAACTGTTGCGGAGGTTAGCTGAAGCGTAGATTTAAAAGTGTAGGCGTGTGAAAAAGTATTGCCACCAATAAATTGTATTTGAAACTTGAAAAAAACTATGAGATGTTAATGTGAATGATCACTAAGGAATTTTATGACATTAAGCTTTATTAAGTGTTAAGTGAGCTGTGTGAAGACTGTATTTCAGATAACTGACCAATGCCTGAGTTTGTATGACTGTATTAACAGAAGAGCTAAAGCGTTTGTAATATCTTAATTAGTGATTTTGAACTTATGTGTATAATTTGTGATTCTAAATTAAATGTTTGTTTTTGTTAATCAAAAGTTGTATTTTGCCTGAATCTCTTTTACTGCACCATTCATAAAATATTCGAACCAAAGCGGGAGTGATAAAAAGGTTAAATATACTCGGCCAGTATTTATAATAACAACATATAAAGGAAGGGTAGTTGAGAGTTGGTTTATCTTCAATTCTTGAACTAATTCAGATATAAAGTGGCGCAGTCTTAAAATATAAATTTATTTATATTTGAATTAGAAATCAACTTACTACTTATCAATTAGTTAAGAACATCGTAATAGTAATCATGTCGGATCCAAAGTAAGGATTGACAAGAAGTAGGATCCAACACAACTATTCGTCTTTCACACAGTATCTATCATACCTCGCCTTAAACTCATTCATGGTCATAGCACCCACAACAGACTCTGGCAGCTTATTCCACTCATTTGCCACTCTCCAAGTAAAGAACCTAGCTCTGACATCCCTGTTAACCACATTTTTGCCCAGCTTCCATCTATGGCCCCTAGTCCTCCCACCACCAGCCCTATTCTCAAAAATATCTTCTGGATTAATCTTATAGAAGCCCTTCAGTAATTTGAATGTCTCAATCATATCACCCCTTTTCCGCCTATCAACCAATTTTTGCAACCCACAAATCTTCAATCTGTTCTCATAAGATTCATTCACAGACCTGCCACTATCTTGGTCACTCGTCTCTGGATCCTCTCCACTGCCTCCCCATCAAGAAGAAACCCTGGCGCCCATATCTGGACACAGTAGTCCAGATGAGGGGCCTATCAGGGCTCGATATAGAGGAACAATAACTTGTTTGCCTCTGCTTGTTAAAGTATTTTTCAGTAACCAAGTGATTTGATGAGCTGTTTTAGCCACTTTTGCAATGTGCCCCCTAAACTTCAATTCCCTATCCACCAACACTCCCAAATCCCTGGCCTCATCAATCTCCTAGAGTACGGTTCCACCAATGTGATATACTGCTGCTAATCTTTTCACTCCAAAATGCATAACCTTACACTTTGCCACATTAAATTGACATCCATTTTCCTTAGCCCAGTCCTCCAAACTATCCAAATCATCCTGCAAAATTTTGACATCCTGCACACTCACAATTACTCTACCCAACTTTGCATCATCAGTAAACAAGTGAACACTTCCTCTCAGATCCTTTGCTATAACGTTAATGAACAAATTGAAAAGTAGTGGTCCAAGAACAGAACTCTGCGGTACACCACTAGTCACAAGCCATCTTTTGGACTCCACTCCTGAATAAACCACTCTCTGGTATCTCTCCATCAACCACCCTCCTATCCATCTCAGCAACCTTATATCCATTCCCATCTGTTCCAGTTTGCTGATTAGAGTTCCATGTGGTATCCTATCAAAGGCCTTGGCAAGGTCCAGTAGAATCACTGAAAACCCATTACCCTTATCCAGTTCAGTCGTTACTGTGTTATAAAACATGAGCAAATTACTGAGGCATGATCTACCCTTCACAAAACCATGTTGTCCCCCATACAGTATCCCATTTTCATCTATTCAATCCTGTATTCTTCTCTTGACTAGTTTCTCCAAGACCTTGACGATTCCTGATATGCTAATTGGTTGGTAATTTACAACAGCACTCTTGGAACCTCCTTTATGTAATGGAACTATTTTCCCCTCTTTCCACCCCCTCGGGACTAACCCAGACCCAAAACTCAGATTAAACAGAATGGTCAAGGGTACTGACAATTCTTTAGCCGCTTCACGTACAACACGAGCTGGTATACCATTCCATCCCACAGATGTATTGACATTGAGGTTTTGCAATAGACTACTCACCTCCACCTCATTCACCACAATTCCCGTATAAACTTTTGGTTCATTCATTTCTGCAATGTCACCACCTGTATGATATACTCTTGCAAAGTGCTCGCTCAGTAGTTCAACTATATCAACTGATTCAGTTACCTCCCTACCATTGGTATTCTTTAAAATCATTCTGCCATATACATTTTTTCTTCTACTTGCAACACATAGAAAAAACTGTTTAGGATTGTCTTTAGTCTCCATGGCCAATGTTCTTTCGTAATCCTTTTTTGCTTTTCTTACCACACTCGTTACCCTTCTGGCCTGGGCTTTATACTGTTCATGTGTCTGCCAGTTACCTTTCTCCTTAAATTTTCTCCATAGTCGTTTCTTTTTTTGCAGCTCAAGCTTAATGGTGTTATTGGTAGAGCCTCTGCTACTAATGGTTTAGTTAAGGAAGCTTGAGTGCGATTAGTAGTTGGAAGGGGATCAATCGTTCGATGCTGTTGGAACTCTCCCTTGAAGAGTCTTTGGACTCCTTGAAGGTGTCAAATAATAATAATAATAATAATAGTAATAATAATATTCATCCATTTAACTCCTACTTGATTTATTTTGCAGACTCTAGGTATACAGTCAGCCATTGCTTCATGCAAACACTTCTTAACCTCCTCCCATGTACTGTCAACTTCTATCCCTTGCAGTTTTACATGCCATGACACTGTACCAATCAATCTCCTAAGCTTGTCATACTTACCAGTCCGGTAATTCCACATGTACCCTGTCTTAATTGTGAATTCCACACCTTCAGCCACCTCCCAAGTCAAGACCCTGTGATTGCTCTCACCAATTGGTGGCAACGTGGTCATATTCGTTACAGCCAAATTCTCAGATGCAATTACCAGGTCAAGCACTCTCTGACCCCTAGTATTTTCCATTACATGCTGTTGCAGATAGTTATCCCTTAATAACCACATAGAATCCAATTCCTTCCTCTCATGTGTCCTCTCCTTCTTCCAATCAATGTTACCATAGTTGAAATCTTCCATAATAATTACCCTCCTTCCACTCATTTCTTCTATTTACTATGCATACTATCTCCACCATCTATTCCATCACCTGGTCTATAGCAGCACCCAACTGTATATTTTGTTCTGCTAGTTTCAATCTCACGCCAAATAGCCTCAAATGCGCTCTTATCTCTATCCTGCGGTTGCACTTCTATTCTCCTTGGCTGTAGCTCATGCGCTATCATCAATAACACACCTCCCCCCATTTTATTCTCCCTGCCCCTCCTGAACACACCATACCCCTCACATTCAATCCCAGTAGCTGTGTCATTCTTCTGTCAGCCATGTTGCACTAATGCCAATAACCTGTGGTCTGGAAGTGCCAACCAAGTCCAAAAATTCACTTCTGGCATTTGTATACATGAACTGAAGAAGATGATTTGTCCCATCCCTATTTTGATGCCTTATACTAACTATCCCATTCTGATTTGTGGTCTTTCCTACTCGCTTAGGCATATTACACACATTCACACACACACTCAACTGTCTCCCTAAAATCTGCATATCTACTCCCCTCCCCCCTTAATAACTCTAGTTTCCCTGGTTCTGTACATTCACTTCCACCACATTCAACAACACCTTTTCAAGTCTCTGCACACCAAATCCATTCAAATGTAATCCATCCATTTTATATAAATCCTTTCGCACATCGAACTCATTCCACACATCCACAAATTCCACACCACTCATCAAACACAATTCACGCATAACGTCATTAGCAATTATGGCCCTCCTTCTATACTCTTCACTGTTATGCCATGGCAACAGACTCACCATCCTAACTCTCTCACTCTTTTCTTTTGCTACCTCAAGTAATTTCTTCACATCCTCACTCATAGCCATTTTGTTTCCTTTCAAATCATTTGTACCCACTACCACTATCAGTTCCTTCACCCGCTGTTTTTGCATTCTAATTGACTTGCTCACATTCTTTACGGTCGCACCGAGTTGGTACGATTTTGTTAAACTCTCAACTAACACACCTCTTACTAGGAAATTTCCATACAACACATGCTCTTTCATTATGTTTACACTCACTATGATACCCTTATTTTTTCTATCATACTTTTGCCGATTATTAGTCGGTACGTTTGTTAAAGATTTTTGCCAACGTTCCATTTGCTGGTTTACTCCATGTATCGCTCCGTGTAATAAAGCTATTTCACTCATTGCGTCAGTGTCATCATTTTTATTTTCCAATGATTCATTCTATCATTATGTATGCTTAACTTTATTCTCTCTTACAACGCCACTCTCACAGCTATCAGGTACTACCTCACAAATATCCTCATTCATACCTCTAATAGCGCTGTTATCTAGATTCTCATTTTTGACAATGTTATCACTCACACGACCTGAAACACTCTTTAAATCCTCACATTCTTTACACTTTTTGCACACATTCACCCCACAATCATTGTTTAACCAGACTCCAACTGCTCTCCTCGATGCATACATTTCGCAAACGGTACACTGAATCAAGTCTTTTAAGTTAAGATTTTCAGACAAATATGGCGACCTGATCATCATCTTTGTATTCCTCTTTATGGGAGCCATGTGCACAGATAATCGATCTATCAATTTACCATTAAAATACTCAAAAAACACACAAAAATCACCCAGACATGTTAAAATACTCCAAGTAAACAATACTGCGTAAAGACTATGCAGATTTATCAATTTTTACTCAAAATATCACTTATCTGGTCAGGAGCTATCCTCAGACACTACATACTATATAGCCCTCTCTGTTTAAAGTGTCCCCTAAATTTTAGGTCCTTATTCACTATCATCCCCAGATCTCTTATTTCCTCTACCTCCAACAATATATTCTCACCAAGCATAAATTCTGCATCCCATCTTTGTTTTACAAATTTTAAAACCTTACATTTTGCAACATTGAACTCACATCTCCATTTCCATGCTCAATCACTCAATTTATTCAAGTCTTCTTCTAAGGCCACAACATCTTCACTACTCGTGGATAGGCTTATGTGTTCGTTAGACATTTTTGTAATAGATTTCACGGTTTGATATGAACACAGATGGATAAGAAAATAACTATTTATTAACTTAAAAGCTAATATTTCGCTGGTATTATATCCAGCATCTTCAGAGCACACAACACAAAGTTTGTTACAAATGCAAAACAACCACAATCAAGTGTAACAGTGGGGCTAGTAAAAGTAATTTCAGCGTGCAACACAAGACTAAAGTCCTAATATGGCACCATCTAGGTTTAACACGTTCGCTGCCAACTACGAGTATACTCGTAGTGGGTAAACCTGCTTCACAAGCCAGCTACGAGTATACTCGTAGGATGCTTACCGCCGGGAACGAGATTATTGTAGTGACCTTGAAGAAGTGAAAATGCTTGGCTTGTGGGGCTAGCTTCAAAACTGTGTATTCTCATAGACCGTATATGCTCTGTACAAGCCAACTACGAGTATACTCGTAGGTCGTTTACCTCCGGTAACGAGATTATCGTACTGACCTTGAAGAAGTAAAACTGCTCAGCGTAGGGGAACAGACCATGCCAAAGTAGCGTGGCAGCGAACGTGTTAAAAAATAAAAAATAAAATAAAATAAAATTTGAAAGTTTTGAAATAGTAGTCCAAATGATAGTCTTAGAAAGTTTGAAAAAATGAAATAAAATAAAAGTAATAAATATTAATTTGGTCTTAAGATGACTGTCTCCCAAATCTTTGGTAGATTTATACAGCCATACTTGTTAAGGTTCGGAGTTTGTTTTAAGGCTTCTGTTGATTCCAGGAACAACCTCTCTGTCTTGTAGAAGCTTCTGTGCATTACTTTTGTTTCTTTCCAATTGATCCTGTGTGCAGGGGTATCCAAAGCATGGTTTGCCAGACCTGACTTGCCATAGCGAAAGTGTCGGATATATTTTTTGTGTTCACTGAGGCGGATGTCCACAGTTCTTCCTGTCTGTCCATAGTAGGCTTGATGGCAAGAACAGGGCATTTCATAGACTCCATGATATGATAAAGGAGTGCATTTTTTTTTTTTTTTTTTAAACCTAGATAGCGCCATATTAGAACTTTAGTCTTGTGTTGCATGCTGCAATTACTTTTACTAGCCCCACTGTTACACAGGATTGTGGTTGTTTTGCATTTGTAACAAACTTTGTGTTGTGTGCTCTGAAGATGCTGGATATAATACCAGCGAAATATTAGCTTTTAAGTTAATAAATAGTTATTTTTTTTTATCCATCTGTGTTCATATCAATCCGTGAAATCTATTACAAAAAAAAAAATAATAAAATCTTCACTACTCTTTGTGGTTCGTCCCAACTTTGCATCATCTGCAAACAACAGAATATCTCCATCCAAATCTTTGCCAATATCATTAATATACAAGTTAAACAGTAATGGCCCTAATACAGACCACGACACTAGTTACTCCAATCCAATGCACTAATCTAATATCCAAACCCATCTGCTCTAGTTTGACTGTCAACTAATCATGAGGTACTCTATCAAAAGCCTTGCGAAATCCAAGTATATTACTGTGTATCCTTCTCCTCTGTCCAAAGAAGCAGTCACTTTATTGTAATAAGTAAGTAGATTACTAAAACATGACCTCCCTTTAGCAAATGCATGCTGTCCATCAAAGATAATACCATTGTTGTCAACCCAACTCTGGATCCTAGTTCTCACAAGTTTCTCCAACAACTTAACCACAACACCTGACACACAGATAGACCTATAGTTTGATGCTTGAGTTCGATCACCTCCTTTATGAAGTGGCACAATCTTGCCCTCCTTCCACTCCTTAGGAACTTGACCAAGTGCAAGACTCATATTAAAAAAATATGTCAAGGCAAGTGTCAACTTCCTGGCACATTCCTTCAGAATACGCAGTGATATATTATCAAGTCCCACAATCCTTATTTATATCTAGTTTCCTCAACTCCCCAAACACCTCTTGCTCACTTACAGTCAGTCTCTCCTCCCCATCACCAACTGCTCTTAATCTCTCCATGAAGTCACATTCATAAGATTGAAAGATTTTTATGAACTGCTCATTAAGTATCTCCACCATACATTCTGCAACAGCTGTCTTTATACCATTTTCTCCAATAAATTCCATCCTTCCATAATCATTCTTTCTTTTGCTGGCTACATATCGAAAGAACTCCCTAGGATTATTTTTGGCTTCATTAGCTAGCTGCTGTTCATACCTCTCTTTAGCTACTCTCACCAACCAAGTCAACCTCCTTGCCTGGTCTTTGTAGACTTCATGAAATTGGTTATTTCCACTTTAATTATGCTGCCTCCATAATGCCCTTTTTCTCTGTATCGCATACTTAATCTCTTTATTCATCCATCTCACACCTACCACATGTAATAGTTTTACATATGGAATGGATATGAGGCTGATAGACCTCAGAGGGTGGTGTGTAGTAGAGTGGAATCAAGATGAATGAGTGTGACTAATGGAGTAAACTAGGGCTCTGTACTAGGACCACTATTCTCTAATTGTATATTAAGGATATAGGAAGATGGGAAGGGGGACATTCAGTTGTTTGCCGATGATGCGAAACTAGGGAGGGCAATAGTTGATAAAGGTGATGTAGATATCTTACAAGATGATTTATATAAATTGGCAGTGTGGGCGGACAATGGCTATGAATTCAATCAGGGCTGCATTTACCATTAGGCACATGAGGCGCATGCTGGGTGCCTCACTCTCTATGAGGGCCATATTTTAAAATCTTACTGCTCACAAAGAACAATAAAAAAAACAGTGTAGTTATAGTTACAAAATAAAATACATATTTTTAAATATTAAATTCATAATATAAAAACTAGAGGCCGCTGAAAAATTTACGGGGCCTCCCGCTTCCATTTGAAATACATTGTTCTTTCCTTAGAATATAAAACTAACAGGAACTCCTGTATTCCAAAAAATTCATGTATCTAAGTGTACCATTTCTTTGCTGGACATATATACATGTCTAGCAAACCTGGATAATATTCTGTCCACCTGTTGTAAGAACATGGATAAGAAGTGCAGTTTGACTGTCATGTCCATTATAACGGGCAATAATACTTCACACTGAAAAGAACACTTAACTAGACTACCTGGCATATGTAGTAGCTACATTCAGTGCCTACAGCAAGAAATGCAGTTGCTTGCCGTTTGCTCGGTAACCAGAATCTAAGTTATATCAGACTAAATACCTATGAGTTATGTTCATTTTCTGCTGCTTGTTTTTATTGTATAATTATAGTTTTTAATGCCAGTGAAAAATAAGAAATCCTTGCATACTTTCTTCACTTTATATTGTATCACTTTGGAAGATTAATGTCACTATCAATTTTTTGCTAATTATTTTAATCGCCAATACATTTTAAAATTCTACCAAAACTTGATTGAAGATGATTATTTTTGTCAAACGATTATTTTATAAATTCATGAAAATCCAATCTAAAAATGAATACAGCCTCCATCTGTTCCAAATTAAGTTTTCTTTTTTATTCACAATCTTAGTTCGAAGGCTAGTTCACAGATTGCACGAAGGTTCGCACTTTTAAATTTTGCTTTATAGAGAATCATACATAACTCTTGAATCGTATCATGTAATGCATAATATTTATAACGTAATCTGTAGGTTTTTGCATTTCATTTTTCTTGGTTTCCCCATAATCACTCACTACAAATTGAAATAAATGACAGTTATGAAGTCAACTGTTATGTACATATTTTCGGCTAATTTTGATATTATGTGGCAGTTTTGAAGTAGCAATATTTTCCCTGCAGTTTATCTTTCGAAACATATAGGTGCATGCATCAAAATGAAATTTTATTTCCAAAATTTTCATAACAGAATTAATTCGCCTTTAATGGCTAACTCCCCCCCACCACCACCACCTCCCAAAATTATCACCACACATACACACACAAAATACTGCTAGATAACATATGTTCACTTTCTTTTTGTTTGAATTCATTATTTTTCCAAAGTAATTGTACCAGAGAACTTTTAATATTCCGATACCGAAATTAAATTGTGATTATTATAAATTAGCAAATTTTGTATATTTTTTCATTTATAACTATAAAATCCTGATAAGTATAAATCATTAAATTATGTAATATTGGGGAAATTAATGTTTATAAAAACAGTTTCATCCTGCAAAGCAATATCAGAATAAAATATTTTGAACATCTGTAAAGCAATCAGAAAGGTGAATAATATAATAATAAAATAAAATAAATTTCTGTGTGTATTCGGCTATTGTTAGGAATGTTTCTCACTTGTTCATTTCTCAATAATTTTTGTTAGCTTACAGACTGTTACTTGAGCAGAAAGGAATAGGTCTATAACCCCCCCCCCCCCCAAAAAAAAAAGCATAAATTAATATGTAATACATATGCGTCTTTTCTTTTAAATAATTCAAATCTTTTTTTTTCAAGATAATTGTATCAAATTATTTATAATTTTTCGATAATAAAAATGAAACTGATCACTATAAATTAAGAAATCATTTTGGTATAACTGTTGAATCAGCCTGTAAAAGATATGTCAGTATTTCTGTGTTAGGATGTTTGTAATCAACAATGGAAAACGAAACAAGACATTCTTGATGTATTCTGTACTAGAGCTAGGCAATTTAGTATGATTTCTGGAGAAACTTTCTCACTTGTCTTTCTCAATAGCCTCCAACTAAGAGGATTATTATGGAGTATTTTGAAGACGTAGTAATATTTAGAATTAAAAAATAAATAAATAAATAACACTACTGAAATTTCAGCAGACCACTGAACAACTGATTTCATTTGGAAACAGATAGTACAGAATTAGAAGCTTTGATGGCACAACAATATTATTGCTTTGTTTTATTTTATTTTTTTATTTTTTTGTCAAAATGGTAAACTGAATTAACAGATTTTGAATACTGTCTGAAAGCTTTCAATCCAGTAGAAATTTAAAGTTTTAAAGTAGTTATGTAATTGACTTCCAGGAGAGGAGAAGGGGGGAAGATGCAGTAGAAAATCTTCAAAATGACATAAATTTTGAATTATTTCTTATAGGTTATCCTTCATATTATATTTTCAGCTTATCTACAGTGGTTACACTGGATATTATAGTAATGTGGATCCTAAAAAAAAAAAAAAATCTGTTGCAGTTTTAAGCAAAAGACAAAGGCGAAGAGTCTGATAAAATACCATTGGATATATAATTTTTTGATATTAAAAAGAATCACAATTGGAAACCATGAGCAATGCAGTTTGACATCATTTGTTGTTCATAAAAAAAATCGTTCCTAAAATTGAAATGTGCGACCCATATAATCTTATTTTGCAAGGAAAGAAAGCAAAATGTCATATTTATTTCAATAAATGTTATTTAAAAAATATAATTATTTGACATAATATTTCCAATGCACACAAACATTTTGATTATTTATTTTTGCACATGGGAAATTCATTTTTATTTTGGGAAGAGATACAATAAATAAATTGTGCAACGAAAAAGGGTCAAATATTGTAGGACAGCGAAGGAATTTCCAAGCAATACAGTGCACATGAAGGCAATAATCCGTTAATGGCAGGGGGGGGGTAATTGCATTTTAACAGTTAGGTCAAAGGGATTTTGAGTATATTTGCGAACAGATATATTCAACATAACTTAGCCAGTTTCATTGTAAAAAGTGCCGCATTTGAAGAAATATTAGTGGCATAATAATAAAATAGCAAACTTCATAATGCTTCAGAATAACTTGTTAATTTTGATAATACCAAAACAAGATGAGACACATCTGTAGAAATCTATTATTATTATTATTAGAGTCCTTTTAATTATTAAGTATATAAAGATATACTTAATAAATTGGTTGTATTTTTGTGTTTTTATTTAAATAAACTAGTTTCATTTTGTCACAGATGGTTTTCACTTCTGGACTTTTAGACTATTGTTCTTATCAAAATTACTAAATTCCAATCTCCTTCTCTGGAAATTTTCTCTTAGTAAATGTTTGACTTGGGTTGACAAACCACTGAGTGACTTAGTAGTTTAATCCAGAGATTAAATATATGGTCAGTTTAATCCATAATGCTCTTAAGAATATTTCACCTTGTGATTTCCTAGAATGCTGTTAGGAAAGAATCGGTTGTTCAGTATTGAACTTGAGATCATTTTGAAACACGTTCCTGAGACAACAGAGGTTTTTTTGTGTGCTGCTGCTATCTGTATTAATTAGTTGGGTAAGAGCAGTTTCTATATCATATAAACAGAGCATTTGATTTTCAAGTTTATTATTATTTATAAATTAAATTGATTTTTCGGTTCATTTTTTTGTGCATCAAGATTCTAGTTATTTTAGGATAAAATGTCGAGTAAAAAAAGTGGATGTTAGCGAGCATAGCAAGTTATTGTTACTACTTATTGTCTCTACATTTTAACTAAAGCTGGAATTATTATGCTTATTACTGCAACTTAAAAAAATCAAAGCTGGAGTTGAATAAATCTTAATAATTGTGCGATAAAGTTGGAACTGATTTAATCCTATGTGTGTGTGTGTGTGTGTGTGTGTGTGTGTGTATATATTAGGGTTACCAAGTAATTTTATAAGCTTGGTTATTTAACTCCTAATCCCAAGTATGCAAACAATTAAGTTTGCACCTGAAACGTAGTTCAAGTCTAAAGATGGTACAACACCAGGGCAACTCATTGTAAAAGTGGGTAAAGCTCTGATCACTATTCTTAGTAGTTTCCCATAATGTAAAGCACATCTCACTAAAAGATGTATACTGCAATACATTATGGGTGGGGTCACTACCCAGATCGGTTTCAACCTTTTTTGAGGTCTCCTCAGTGAGTAGCTAGACCCTAAATACCAAGGTTGACAATTGACATTTATGTCTTTAGGGGTGAAGAAAGATGCTTTTCATATTCCCCGCTATCTGTTGTGGTTACAGTGAAGGTAAAATTTATGAGCAGATTGCTCGCCCTGAATGGGCATGGAGATTATGCATCACTAAAGGAGGCTAATATAGCTTTTGGTCTTCCATTGTCTCTTTGGCATACTGTTTGAAATGCAATATAGCTTGTCACTGTATATATATATGTGTATACTCTAGATCAGTGTTTCTCAAAATGTGGTACGCGTATGAAGAAAAAATTATTGAATTTCATCGATTCATCATTTACACAAGGAAAAGAGAAAATTTTGAATTAGGTATTTGTTGAAATTAGAACTATTTATTACTTTATATTTGAAATACTGTAAATTCATTATAATATTTGATAAAGATTTTTTCCTAAAAATTGTGTGCAAAAAAGTTTAGTAATACTCATCTAAAGTTTAGATGAATCACTTAACTAAGGAAGATTTTTTGGCAGATATTGAGAGCCTATTTGACTTTGTCATTCACTCTGGCTACTTCACATGCACAAACACACTTTATCCACAAATATAGGGTACATCAGTGGGTAGTCCTCTTCCTTCCACACTAAACACCTACTTATGGATACTGAATGACATCCTGACTAAAACTTCCTTTTGGAACAGATATGCTGTTTGGAAAGAAGTCAACAGACACTCTCCATGGGCAAGGTGCATCATGCCATGCGACGAGCCAAGAATTTGCAGCCAACATAAATTGGAGGAATACGATCCTCTGAGGTCAGTGCAACTGTGTCTGGGTGAAATGGCTGCATGAAGGGAACTGGCAGAGTTTGAAAGAGCCATTGGAATAGTATTCTATGTTGTTTTCATCAAATTGTTGACAAATTATGCTACTCCAGGTCAACAATCAGCAATACCATACTTAGATGGAAGTGCAGGGAATCAACTGCAAATGTTATCCACATTAGACGACCCACCACACTCGCCAAACATGACCATAGGGTGCTATGAAGGATAATATGTGAAAGCCATCATTGGTCGGCCAACATGTTCAATGCAGAGTTCCAGGCATCGACAGGAACATGATTCTGCACAAAAACATTCAGAACTGATGATCACAACATGGGTTTCCATAGTAGGACTGCAATATGCAAGCTCCACATTATCCAAACCAATATTCAGTGTTGTCTTCAGTGGTGCAAAGAGCAAGTACAGTGGGAAGTGGAAGATTGGAAAGCTGTTATGGAGTGACGAATCACACTACACTCTAGAAAGCATTATATCCTGTATTGTTATATAGTGATCAGCATTCATTTCAGATAAATTATGGAGACTGCAACCATGTTAGAAATAATTACTTTAATTTCCCCAAAAATTTCGACCTTCATATTAATGTCATCATCTAGAGCTGTGTTTCTCAAACTTCAGATATCCGTGTACCCCTTGCTAAATTTTCATTATTACCAAGTACCCCCTTATCAAAATAATAATAATAATAAATAAATAAATAAAATAAAAAAGTATATTTCGTTGTAAATGTCTATTTTATTTGAATTTAGATGTACACGTAAACAAAAAATATGCTTTATTTTTAATAGAACAAAATTGATTCATATAATTACTTTTTTATCAATTGCTATCATACGCTCTTCACATTGCTGCAGGCTTGCAACGTACGTTCTTATACGAACTCGAACAAATATTCATGAGTTATTGCTTGCAATTTTGCAAACTGTTCAAATGAAGCATTTATCACAATTTTAGTAGGAGAATTCATACATAATATATAATTTATTGAGAAATATATACATTTAAAATAATAATTTTTTTCTTAATAATGATTCCATGCGTTAATGATGCATAGCCAAAAATTGCCAAGTATCCCCTGAAGACCTTTCACGTATCCTCAGAGGTACGTGTACCACATTTTGAGAAACACTGATCTAGAGTATACACATATATATATACAGTGAGAAGCTATATTGCATTTCAAACAGTATGCCAAAGAGACAATGATTTGATCAATTGTTATTCTACTGGCCTGACCACTAGTGAAGAAATAAAATTAAAAAAAATAAAATAACTACATCAAAGCTATATTCTATTTATGACATCATCATCAGAGAACAATTTCATATAGATAGATAGTTTTATTTGCTTTAATAAAACTATCTATATGAAATTATTCTCTGTAAACAAATAAGTAGTATGGTGGTCAACTACAGACTTAAAAATTACCTTACAGCAGTACAATGAATGAAAGAATTTGAAGTGAGGTCAGTAGTTCGGAGAAGATAGTCAAGAAAAATTTGTTAACAGCAAAGGGAGATTATGTACCTCGAGTGAAGAAGATAAGACTATATGAAATAAAATGGAAGATTAAGGAATTCAAACAAGAACTGCATGTGAAAAAAGAGGTTATTGAAGGCATATATACAAAGAGAGAAAGAGGGAGTGGGTGGAGAACAGTTGTATGTAAGACTCAAGCTAGAAAGTGACTGGTATGGTAAGAAAATAAATTAGAATATGAGAGTAAACTAGCACAGTAATCCAAGGAGAATCCTACCGAGTTCTTTCTCTATGTCACCATCAGGAAGAAAAACAACTGTGGATGAATTATGTTAATGGATGGAGATGGCAGTCAGGTGATCAAGATTGATGATATAGCTAATATATTTCATGATCACTTTATTAGGATGTTCCCCGCTGTAAAGCCGACTTTATTCCAGGAGGAATAAGGATAGATAGGCGAAGGATCAGAAGAGAATGCATTTGCATATTCAGCACTCTAATGTTAGTAAGGCAGTGGAACTAGATGGAATTTCACCGCATATTAAGAGAATGTACTAAGGAACTGACCATGCCATTAACCTTGCTGTTTTTAAGAGTTAGGAGTAGAAGGAAGGTAGACAGTGCCAGTGCATAAGGATGGTTGTAGAATGGAGGTGTCAAGCTATAGATCACTTTGTGTTTCTTCTGTGATTGTTAAGATTTTGGAAATATCGGTAAGAACTTGTAAATGGGATTTGGGCAGATGAACAGATGGCATCAATGGCATCTGTTCATCAGATGCCATCTGTGTATGAGTTGTATATGGAAGTGCAGCATGTGAGAGTAGGACGGTTATAAGTGGAGTTCCACAGGGGTTCAGTACTGGAGCTATTATTGTTTAAAATTTATGTCAATAATATAGTCATTGGATACTGTCAATGGTACTGTTGCTGACTCTTCAAGAGGATCTGAATAAACTGCATGAGTTAATGAATAGGGATACCAGTTTAATACAGTCAAATGTAACATTTTGAAATCTGGGATCCACAGACAGAAAGCCTTATTCTCACCTCAGTAGTTATGCTGAATTAAGAGAAGGGAGGAAGCAAGGGATCTTGCAGTGATTACAGATAGAAATTTAAAGTTCAAGGGACATATTGCAAAGATTGTTAACACAACCAAGAAAGAAAACCCAGCAGAGATAAAATGGTGGTTGTTCCATTGCATAAAACCGTGATCAGATAATCATTAGACTATTATCCTGAACTCTGGTCACTGTGGGATTTATCAGAAATGATTAATTTTGTCCTGTTTTATATATATATATATATATATATATATATATATATATATATAGGGTATTTATAATTCCATATTATTTATATCTACTTCTATATGTAGGTTTTCTGTAAATAGAGATTGCCAGGGATCCATCAGACTGGCGTGTAATCAGTGTCTAGGTATAGGTGAATATATCTACTTCTATATGTAGGTTTTCTGTAAATAGAGATTGCTAGGGATCCATCAGACTGGCGTATAATCAGTGTCTAGGTATAGGATACTATTGTTGTTTTTCTTTTCCAAGGTAAACTGGATCCTGAGGTGTTGATTGTTTAGATGTGTTAAGAAATTATGGAGTGTACCCAGGTCAAATGGCCAAATAGAGAACATATCATCCACATAGCATAGCCAGACAGTAGGTTTATGTGGGGCAGAGTTTAAGGCTGTTTCTTCTAGGGTCTCCAAGAAAAAGTTGTCGAGGGGTGGAGAAAGCAGAGAACACATGGCTGTCCCTTCTATCTGTTTGTAGTATTTTCCTTGCCAAATGAAATAGCCTAAATTCATGGTGAACTGAAACAGGGCTGAGATTATTATCATTATTATTAACATCTGACCTCCATGCAGTCAGAGACTAATCGTGAGAGGTACACACCATTGCACACAATGGTCATCCAACCATGCATTAAACTGATTCAATGTATCTACAATCACAACACACACTCAGGTAATACATTTCACTCACCAACCACTCTCCATGCAAAGAACCTTCTCCTCACTCCTCTTCCCACTCTCACACTCTGTGAAAAATATCTTCATGTCAACCTGATAACAACCCCTGATTAGCTTATGTCTCAAACATATTCCTCCTCTTCTTCCTATTAAAGAAGCTTTGCAACTCACATTCTCTCAATCTGTTCTTGTAACCACTGACCACTTTGTGAATCTTCTTGGTACCCTTTCTAACATATCTTCGTCAATATGAAGAGTCAGCGACAATCTGTGCACAATAATCTATATGAGGTCTTATCTTCATGGATATCTTCAAGGCCCTATACAATTGCATCAGAACTTCTTTATTTCTGTATGTCAGGGTCCTCTGCATCATTGCCATTATTAGATGTGACATCTTCACAACTTGGGCAATGCTGCCCCTTAATTTCAGGTCCTTGTCTACCACTACTCCCATATCTCTGTTTTCCTCTACTTCCTTCAAAGTTTACCCACCAAGTGTATATTTTACATCCCATTGTTGCTTACCAAATTTGAGAACCTTACACTTTGCAACACTGAACCGATATCATAGTTCCACTTACCTGCCCATTCATGCAATCTATTCAAGAGGAATGCAGAGTGAAGTAATTTGCTTGAGTCTGCATTTCTCTCCCCAAGTTTGCATCATCTGCATATTACTAGTTAAACACATCCCAATATCATTTATATAGAAACTGAACAACAATGATGCCAAAACTGACTCCTGCGGTACACCACAAGTGAATTTCCTCTTTCAGGATACTGCATCACCCAAATACAACTTTCTGATAACTATCTGAAAGCCAGTCACTGATCCAGCTCAGAAGTCTGTTATCCAATCTCATCAATTTCAATTTATTTAATAGCTTGTCATGTGGCCGTCTATCAAAAGCATTTGCAAAATTCAAGGACACACTGTGTATGCATCTTCCTTGTCCAAGGAAGATGCATGCACATTGCTCTCATCACCTTAATAAATTTAGTTTGATCCTTTATCCACCTTATTAAGCAAACAAAGTTTGCACCTGAAAATATCTTCAGGACTGAGGTAAGGTAGTGCAACACCAGGCAACCCCGAGCAAAGGTGGACCAAGCTCTCATCACTCCTTGTCTCAGTATCTCCCATAATGCAAAGCACATCTCCTCGCGGACATGTATACTGCTATGCATTAAAGGAAGGGCCACTACCCAGACCAGTTTCAACCTTATGAATAAGTGAAACGGGCTCTAAAAATAAGACGATCTCGAGAGATTGCCCAACTCCGCGTTGT
This sequence comes from Typopeltis vanoorti, assembly GCF_054136105.1. Lineage (NCBI taxonomy): Eukaryota > Metazoa > Arthropoda > Arachnida > Uropygi > Thelyphonidae > Typopeltis > Typopeltis vanoorti. The sequence continues at coordinate 25,313,454 of NC_143564.1, read as the reverse complement.
TCCACTTAATGACAGGCTCACCCCCACCGAGAAGAACTTCTCAGCATTGGCTCTACCCAGTGGCAGGCTCACCCCACCACCAAGTAGAGCCATAATCTCAGTGGTGGCCCCACTCAATGACAGGCAAAAACCTATTCCCAAGCAGAGCCTCTCAGAACCCAAGTCTCACCTGCACCAGTTTCAACCTTTATTGAGGTCTCATCAGTGGGAAGCAGACCCAAATGTGGAAATACTAAGGCAGAAGCAATAGGAGAGGTCATATTTACCTATAGGAGTTGCCAACAGGTGTACCACCTTATTATTGAATTACTCTGGATTTAGGAAAGATGTTGGAAGTTTATTTTTCACCTGGTTAAACTATAATAAATTTAGTTTAATCCTTTATCCAAATGCAAGCAAACAAAGTTTGCACCTGAAAATATCTTCAAGACTGAAGTAAGGTAGTGCAACACCAGGCAACTCCAATCAAAGGTGGACCAAGCTCTCATCACTCCTTGTCTCAGTATCTCCCATAATGCAAAGCACATCTCCTTGCGGACATGTTTACTGCTATGCATTAAGGGAAGGGCCACTACCCAGACCAGTTTCAACCTTTATTAAGGTCTCGTCAGTGGGAGGCAGACCCAAACGTGGAGATACTAAGGCAGAAGCAATAGGAGAGGTCATATTTACCTATAGGACTTGCCAGTATTTTTCACCTTGTTATAGTATATAAGTAAGTTAGTAAAACATGATCTTTCTTTAATAAATCTATGCTGATAATCACAGAGAATACCGCTGTATCAATCCGTTTCTGTATCCTACTTCTCACCAATCTCTCTAGTACTTCACCACAACTCCAGATATACTGATTGACCTATAACTTGAAGCCACAGCCTTATTGCCACCTTTATGCAGTGGAACAATTGGAACCAGCGATATGTGCTGGAACAACAGCACATATCCCTTGGGATATGTGCTGTTGCAAGATTCTTGTTAAATAGGCATGCCAATGCTACTGCCAATTCCCTGGAACATTCCCTTAACATGCATTCTAATATATCATGACATCCTATCATCTTACTGACATCGATGTTATTTATTTCCTCAAATACCCCCAGCTCACTCATAATTAAGTCATTCTCTCCTATGTCCTTCATACTTAAGTGCATCATGATTCCACCCTGATCAGAATGAAACACTCTTATAAATTGAGCCCAGATATGTCAACAATGTCTTCTGCCATAGTTACCATTCTACCATTTTCATCCATTAACATCATCTTATCATACTCATTCTTCCTCAACTTGCCGCATGTCTAAAAAAGTCTCTAGAGTTTTTCTTAACCCAATTTCTCAATATCTGCTCATACTGCACTTTTGTTTTCATTCTCTTCATGAATCTTGAACAGCATGATGTTGATCCAGTAAAGTTGGAAATCCCTCTGTTAGTGGCTATCGCTTTTAGATCCTTTTCCTGATGCTGCCAAGTTCTTATCATTTTCTCAGTTGGGGGTGGCCCGAAATGCCACTCTGCAGCCCTGTTTCCTTGTTCTTTAGCATACACAATCACACTTAGATTATATGCAATATTGTAGCAATGGCGATATTTTTCAGCCATGATTTGCCAAGAAATTTAGAGAAAATTTAATGACAGAAATTTATCACCGTTCACAACAACCGTGACAACAATTGAAAAGTTTTAACGAATAGGAACACAGCTGTGATTGTCGATGGCAGCACATGTGCATCCACTTAACTCTATGTAACTGGAATGCTCTCACACACCACAAGGAAGCAAGAAAGAAATTGTGTAACTCAGAACAGAGAAACTTTCCAGAAATGAAAGTAATTAAAAAACTGAGTATCGGCTTATAAGATGCATCTTGTTTTTTAGACCTATTTTCAAAGAAAAAAAAGTGTGTCTTATACACTGGCAAATACAGTAATTTATATTCTTTAATTAATGTTACATGGTGATCAGCATTCATTTTGATAAATTATGAGATTACAACCATGTTAGAAATAATTACAGGCTGTCCACGGGTTATGGACGACCTGATTTACGGAGTTCTGTACTTGCGAATGGGCTCCCAAGTCTCCCTATCCTATAAGGATAATTAATAATTAAATTAATAATTCAGGAACTAGTTTCACACATGTAAACAAACCTGCACTTCACCACATTATTAAAGCAGCCCTTCCAGTTATTTGAAAGTCAAATTTAAGGGCCTGGTCACACTTGCCATGTTTGAGGATTGGTTCTTGAACTGTTTTATTCCTGCTGTGGAACGTTATTGTTCGTAAAAGAAAATTCCTTTTAAATTCTGCTTGTGATAGACAATGCTCCTAGACATCCAATATCTTTAGATGAATTTCACCCTGATATAAAGGGTGAAGCTCGTATTTTTACAACCCAACACTACATTGTTACTACAGCCAATGGAGTCATTTCTGCATTTAAGGCTTATTACTTACAGCCTACATTCTCGCAAGCATTTAGGGATACGGAAGATGATGTAATGACCTTGACAGAGTTCTGAAAGAATTATAACATCCATGATGCCATCAGGAATCAAACCTTGGAGATTCAGTGGCAAACTCTGAAGGAAATATTGATTGATTCTGCCAGAGAGGCATGTGGTGAGGTTGTGTGCAAAGATAAAAAAATCAGAACTCCCTGGTGGAAACAGGAAGTTAAAGAGGCAGTGAAGGAAAAGAAGAAAGCATATCAAAAGTTCCTGGCAAATAAGTCAGCTTTTACTCTTACAGAATACAGAGACAAATGTAAGAAAGCTAAACAGTGTGTAAAACTAGCTAAACAAAAGTCATGGGAGGACTTTGGCAAGAATATAGAAAATAAATATCAAGAAGGTGGCAAAATATTCTGGAGGTTGTTGAAGAAGCTTAGGAATGGAGGAAAGAGTGCTGTAAAAGGAATTAGAGATGATAAAGGTGAAATGAAAACAGGAGAAAAAGATATCCTTGAAGTATGGAGTAATTACTTTGAAAAACTGCTAAATGAAACAAGCAGTGATGACAGCACAGTGATAAAAAACACTGACCAGGCATGCAGTCAGGAATACATATCCATACTTGAAGTAGAAAAAGCCGTCAAAGGCTTGAAATGTGGAAAGGCAGCAGGAGTAGATGATATTCGACCAGAAATGCTGAAGTATGGTGGTATAAGAGTCTTACAGTGGCTGCACTGCATAGTTCAGAAAGCCTGGACAGAGGGACGAATTCCCGATGATTGGAGTAGAGCTCTCATAGTACCCATATATAAAAAGGGAAATAAAACTGAATGTGAGAATTACAGAGGTATTTCCCTACTGAGTGTTCCTGGCAAGATCTATGCAAGTATACTTGAGAAACGGTTGAGAAGAATTGTGGAAGAAAAGCTTGGTGAAGAACAAGCTGGATTCAGGCCAAATAGAGGCTGTCAGGATCAGATCTTCACTTTACGACAAATAGTCGAGAAAGCATGGGAATATAACAAAGATCTGTATTTAAGTTTTGTCGATTTGGAAAAGGCATATGACAAGGTGCCAAGAGAGAAGCTATTCAATACGCTGCAGTTATATGGTGTCAATGGGGCATTATATCAAGCAATACTTAGTCTTTATTTGAGTTGTGAGTCAGCAGTTAGAATTGAAGGAAGTACAGGAAGATGGTTTAATGTTAAATCTGGTGTGAGACAAGGATGTACATTATCCCCTCTGTTATTCATTATCTATATGGATCACATTATGAAGGAATGTGGTATTAAACCTGATATCAAAATTGGAAATGTTAATGTCAGCTCTTTGCTTTATGCGGATGATGTTATACTTCTAAATAAATCCGCTACAAGTCTGCAAGATTCTCTGACTAAATTGAATAGCTGTTGTAATAGATATGGTATGAAGGTCAGCAATAAAAAGACAAAGACAATGAAAATAGGCAGAATCATTGAAAATGTCAACTGTGTTGTGAATGGAGAACCTGTGGAACAAGTAAAACATTTCAGCTACTTAGGCACAATTTTTACTGAAGATGGTAAACTAAATATAGAAATAGACAACAGAATCAGCAAAGCTGGTATCGTGGGAAGTCAATTGAATAAATTCATATGGAATAAGAAAGAAATTAGTCGGAACACTAAATTAGCTGTATACAAGACTGTGTTCAAACCAATTTTAACTTATGGATCTGAGAGCTGGGTCAGAAGTAAAACACTTGACCAAAGACTAGAGACTGCAGATATGAGAGTCCTGAGAAAGATTAGAGGCATGAACAGATGGCATCAATGGCAATATCATATTAAAAATGAGGATATTAGGAAAGAACTTGACATTGTCAGCATCCAGGAATGCGTTAGCAGAGCTAATCTCAGATGGTATGGTCACTTAAATAGAATGGGAGAGGAAAGATTAGCAAAACAAGTGTTCTCTGCCAGGTTGGCAGGAAAACGACCCAGAGGAAGACCAAGATATAGGTGGATTGATATGGTACAAAGTGCCTTAGACGATAGAAATATAAGATCTGATAATGTTGGAGTCTTGACAACTAACAGACTGATTTGGAGGAAAATTGTAGATAGGAAGTTATTAATGATGTAATTTTTTCATGTAGTACTGTCATATCCTGTACACCCCTTGAGGGTACATGGCAGGAATTTGATGATGATGATGATGATGATGATGATGATGCCATCAAAAACATTGCTGATTCTTGGGAGGAAGTGAAGCAATCAACAATTAAAGGGATGTGGAACAAACTGTGCCCTCAATTCTGTGATGATTTTTGTGGCGTCACAGAAGACATCGCCGAAGTCAGAAAAGCTGTGGTGGATAGTGGCAATGCACTGCAATTGGACATCAGTGAAAATGATATCATTGACTTACTAGAATCCCATTCAAAAGAATTAACCAATGATGACCTTATGGAGATAGAGAAGCAGCTGACAAAAACACACGAACACAAAGAATCAGAAAATTCAAAACCAAGAAAGTTTATGACAAAACAATTAGCTGAAGCCTTTCATCTCATTGATGTAAGATTTGCTAAGCTTGATGAGCAACATCCTAACTTTCAATGATTTACAAAGGTTTACCATGCAATTAGTGAGAACATCAGCTGCTACAAGGCCATTTATGATAAAAAAAAAAGTCTGTGCAAACAACCTTAGTTACCTTTTTCAAGAAACTGACTTCAGTGGTAAGCTCTTCTCCTCCAGAATCAGAATCAAATCCTGAATCTCAAGCACCATGTCCATCCTCTCTAGCACTATCTCCATCATCATTATCTTCTGATTAATGTTAGCCTACCTTCTTGCCTCAGAAATGTCTCTTCCAGTAAACAAGACATTGATGCAACCTTTAATATTCTTTTTTGAAACTTCTCCAATCTAAATGTTTTCTGTGAGCTTGATTTTTCGTTCTGTTTGTTTAAATTAAAAGAAAGAGCACAATAGTTTCTGTAACTTATTATTACAGTATAGGGGTATTATTATTACAGTATTACACTGTATTATTATTGCTACAAATGAGCCCATTATTATTGTTATCCAAGATCCCATGGAGTCAAAGACTCATCTAGGTGGTCCTTTTATCATACACAGCTCATCATATCCTGCTTTAAACACACTTAAATTCTCTTCAGACACCACACTCTCAGGCAAGACATTCCAGTTATTCACAACTCTTGAAAAAACCTGCTTCTCACTCCTCTACTCACACCCTCTTTATACAGTTTCCAGGGACGACCTCTGGTCCTCCCCCTGATCTCCCACTATTTTCTGTAGAAGCTCTTCAGCAGTGATCCTATAACAACCCCTTACTAACTTGTAGGTCTCTTTCATATCACCCCCTCTTCCTCCTATCCATGAAAGTCTGCAAATTGCATCCTCAATCTTTCCTCATATTCAACATTACAGAGGTTAGAAACTACCTTAGTCAGTCACCTCTGGACCCTTTCCAACATCTCTTCGTCCCTCTGAAAACCAGGTGACCAAATCTGTGCACAGCAGTCCATGTGTGGCCTAATCAAAGCCTTATACAATGGAACAAGAATCTTCCTACTTCTACAAGTCAGTGTCCTCTGCATCATTCCCAGAAGACTGTGTTGTCTTAACAATTTTGGCAATGTGTCCCCTAAATTTCAGATCCTTATCCACTATTACCCCAAGATCTCTTTTTTCCTCCACCTCCGACAATATATCTTCTCTACTCTTCATAGTTTGTCCCAACTTTGCATCATCTGCAAACAACTGAACATCTCCATCCAAATCTTCGCCAATACCATTAATATACAAGTTAAACAGTAATGACTAAAACAAACCCCTAATGCACACCACTAGTGACTTTCCTTGTCCTGGATATCTCTCTCCCATACACAACCTGTTGATACCTATCAGAAAGCCAGTGTCCAATCCAATGCCCTAATCTAATATCCAACCCCATCTGCTCTGGTTTGACTATCAACTTATCATGCGGTAATCTATCAAAAGCCTTTGCGAAATGTAAGTATATTACTGTGTATCCTTCTCCTGTGTCCAAGGAAGCAGTCACCTTATTGTAATAAATAAGCAGATTACTAAACCTTGACATCCCTTTAGTAAATCCATGCTGTCCATCAAAGAAAATACCATTGTTATGAACCCAATTCTGGATCCTAGTTCTCACATGCTTCTCCAATAACTTAACCACAACACCTGACACACACAGATAGGCCTATAGATTGATGCTTGAGTTCTATCACCTCCTTTATGAAGTGGCACAATCTTGCTCTCCTTCAACTCCATAGGAACTTGACTCAGTGCAAGACTCATATTAAAAAGTATGTCAAGGCAGGTGTCAGCTCTCTGGCACATTCCTTCAGAATACGTGGTGATATATTATCAAGTCCCATAGCCTTATTAACATCAAGTTTGCTTACTCCCCATACACCTCTTGCTTGCTTACAGATTCTCCTCCTCATCATCAACTACTCTCAATCTCCCGATTGAAACACATTCGCAAGATTGAAAGACACTTTTATGAACTGCTCATTAAGTATCTCCACCATATCTTCTGCAACAGCTGTCTTTATACCATTTTCTTTAATCAATGTCATCCTTTCATAATCATTCTTTCTTTTGCTGGCTACATATCGAAAGAACTCCTTGGGATTCTTTTTGGCTTCATTTGCTAACCTGTTCATACCTCACTTTTGCTATCCTTACCAACCAAATCACTCTCCTTGCCTGGTCTTTGTAATCCTCATGGAATTGGTTATTACCACTTCTCTTATGCTGCCTCAATAATGCCTTCTTTCTCTGCATCGCATGCTTAATCTCTTTATTCATCCATTTCGCACCTACCTTATTTAACCTTCTGATCCTTGTTATACATTTAGACATTGCATCTACTAGATAATTCTTGAAAATCTCCCAAGCTCTCTTTTCCAGCCAACTCCTCATTTCCTGCTAAACCTGCAAGTTGTCTCCTCAGCACTTCATACCCCCCCCCCCCCCGCTTGTAGTTCCACATATAAAATTTTCTCACAGAGGTCCTCACACTGCTGCAACCACCCAGGTAATCACCTCATGGGGTCACTCTCACGAATTGGTGGGTGATTGGACACCTCATTTATAATTACATCCTCAGATGAGATGATCAAATCCAAGATCCTCAATCATTGCATGCCCTCTGTTACATACTGTGTGAGGTAGTGATCCCTCAAAAACTCAAGAAACTCATTTTCTTTTCTTCCAGTTGCTATCTCTTTATTCCAGTCTATATTGCCATAATTAAATTCACCCATAATGATCATCCTTTTCTTATTTGCTTGACTAATTTGACTATACATTCCATCCACCATCCACATTACCAGGTCTATAACAACATCTAACCTAGTATTTCATTATGTTCACCTCTATCTCACACCATACTACCTTAAAACTGCTGTCAATATTTCCATCTTCCATCTCTACTTTGTATGGACGATCATCAATAGCACCCACCCTTCCTTTTTACCTCTTCTATCCTCACAAAACACATCATACCCTTCCATCTCTATTCCTGTCAGGATGTCGTCCTCATCTAACCATGTCTCACTTATTCCAATAATTTTTGGATGAACAGATGCAATTAGTGCAACCATTTCATCTGCCTTGTTTCTTACACTTCTAGCATTTGTATACAAACACAACAGCTCATTCCTGGATCTACAGCCAGTTTCACTGATACCACTCATTCGATGTGATTTCTCAATGCTCAACTGGGACCATTTCCCTTTCTGCTTATTTATTTTAGAACCCTCTTCAAGTCTAACTGCTTCCTCTTGATCCCAGGTCAAACCATTCATTTCCTGTCTACACATGCATTTACATCCTCTTGGAGTATCCACCTTTCTCACACTGTATATCCCTGTCACCCTGAGCCTCCCCGTTTCCCTGTTCCTCTTGCACACCCATTCTCTCATTTTCCATACTCATGCCACTCACTTCTCCTATCTTACTCTCCCGCTCTTCCACATCACATCCCACTTGATCGGTCTGATTCTCTGTACTCACTTCTCTACCTTCCAGCAGCAGTCTCTACAAGCGACTCACACCAAAACCACTCAAATGCAGTCCATCTCTCTTATATAGTTCACTTCATTCTTCAAACTCATTCCACACATTAACAAACTGTACTCCTTTCTCTTCACACATTTCAGCTAACATATCATTCATAATCGTTGCTCTCTGCCTCATCTCACCACTGTCATGCCTAGGCAACATGTTTACTACCCTTCCTATCACACTATTCTGTTTTATCTGTTAAAGCAGCCTCTTGATATCCATTCTGACGTCCTCTTTGTCCTCTGTCATGTCATTTGTACCTATTAAAACCATCAACTCCTTTGCTCGCTCCCTCCTCATATCGAACTGCTCAATCACTCTACTCATTTTCTGCATGGAAAACATACCTTGTGCATCCTCTGCATATGTGCTGTTCATCAGGGATCTGAGTTACGTACAAATCTGACTTAAAGACGTTCTCAGGAAAATATCTCGTTTGTAACCCAGGGTTACAAACGAGATACGTTACTTTAATTTCACAACGTTGCAACCTTCATATTCAGATCATCATCTGGGGTATACACATATCGTGAATGCCAAAGACAAGACATATTACATTTCAAATCATATGCAAAAGTGACAATGATTTGATCAACCGTTATTCTACTGACCTAACCTCTAGTGAAAAAAAAAAAAGAAAAAAAAAACTAAATCAAAGCTATAACCTATTTATAATATCATCAGAGAACAAGCTCAGAATACTTGAATGTCATTAGTATCATTTCAATAATTTTTATTTTTGCAGGCATAGACTTCTGTGGCTAATTGGTTCAAAAGATATATTTCAGTGATTACACCACATTTTTTATTATCCAGTTATACAAACTACTGAAATAATAGTTCCTGACAAGTTTCGTAAATCGTAGGATTTACATCTTCAGGGGGGTAAATAGTATAACATAAAGTTTAAACAAGAGAATTAATAAATACAAATCATAACCGTCTGGCTGTTCATAAACTCAAATAACAGAATGCAGATATAAAACGTTATTGACGTTGAAGAATACGGGCGATGTCATGTGTTTTTGTTATTGTTCATACAGTCTGAGCTCAGATTGAGGTAGATTTTTTATTGGAGCTGACCACACTTGATGGAGAATTAAACCTTGATTTTTATTGCATTGGGTTGGGTTTTTTAGCATATTAGCAGCTTCTTTAAATTTTCTTATATAACTGTTGTTTTCTATGTATGACATTGTCGTTTTTTACGAGTACATCATGTCCAGTGGAAGTGGTATGGAAAGCAAGACCTGTTTTTTGTTCTCTTTTGTATTGTACATCTTTTTGGTGTTCAGCCATGCATATTTCTCCAGATCTTTCTGTCTGTCCTACGTAGCAAATCCCGCAAGAGCAATGGATTTTGTAGACTCCTGTTTTTTTAAGAGGATGATGAGGTGGTTTTGGCAGATGTAGGAATCTTGAGATTTTTTTCCATAGGAAGGAAGGCTACTTTTATGTTGTGTTTGTTCATTAATTTGGCTAGCTTATCTGTAACATTTTTGATATAGGGAAGCGAGATTGCATTTTTGTAATCCTGTTTTATTATATTGTTAGTTGGAGACATTTTAAGAATTCTCTTGATGATTTTTGTTTCATATCCATTCTGTTGGAGGATTTCTGTTAAGTATTTTAGTTCTTCATTACATCTTTCTTGTGTACTGAAGATATTGTATGCTCTGTCTCGAAGAGTTTTAATTAAGCTTATTTTTTGTGAAGGATGGTGGTGTGAGTTTGCATTTAGAAATCTTCCAGTGTTTGTCGGTTTCCTATATACTGAGAAGGAGAGTTTACTTTCTTCATTAACTTCTAATAGAATATCCAGAAAAGGAAGTTTTTTATTTTCTTCTTGTTCTAAAGTGAATTTTATGGTGTTGTGCAAATTGTTGAGATAATCTTTGAAATTGATAAGTTCATCTGTTGTTCCATTGAATATGATGAAAATATCGTCCACTTAGCGTAGCCATATTTTTGGTTTTTAATGGTAATTCTTAAGAGCATTGTTTTCAAATTTTTCCATAAATAGGTTTGCTAATACCTTTTCTGGATATTCTATTAGAAGTTAATGAAGAAAGTAAACTCTCCTTCTCAGTATATAGGAAACCGACAAACACTGGAAGATTTCTAAATGCAACCTCACACCACCATCCTTCACAAAAAATAAGCTTAATTAAAACTCTTCGAGACAGAGCATACAATATCTCCAGCACACAAGAAAGCTGTAATGAAGAACTAAAATACTTAACACAAATCCTCCAATAGAATGGATCTGAAACAAAAATCATCAAGAGAATTCTTAAAAAGCCTCCAACTAACAACACAATGAAATAGGATTACAAAAACGCAATCTTGCTTCCTTATATTAAAAAATGTTACAGATAAGCTAGCCAAATTAATGAACAAACACAACATAAAATCTTGAATCCTATGGAAAAAATCTCAAGATTCCTACATCCACCAAAACCACCTCATCATCCTCTTAAAAAAACAGGAGTCTACAAAATCCGTTGCTCTTGTGGGATTTGCTACGTAGGACAGACAGGAAGATCTGGAGAAATACACATGGCTGAACACCAAAAAGATGTACAATACAAAAGAGAACAAAAAATGGGTCTTGCTTTCCATACCACTTCCACTGGACACGATGTACTCTGGCAAAAAACGACGATGTCATACATAGAAAACAGCAGTTATATAAAAAAATTTAAAGAAGCTGCTAATATGCTAAAAAACCCAACCCAATGCAATAAAAATCAAAGTTTAATTCTCCATCAAGTGTGGTCTAATAAAAAATCTACCTCAATCTGAGCTCGGACTGTATGAACAAGAACACGTGACATCGTCCAGTATTGTTCAACGTCAATAACGTTTTATATCTGCATTCTGTTATTTGAGTTTATGAATAGCCAGACGGTTATGATTTGTATTTATTAATTCTCTTGTTTAAACTTTATGTTATACTATTTACCCCCTGAAGATGTAAATCCTACGATATACGAAACTTGTTGGGAACTATTATTTCAGTATTTTGTATAACTGAATAATAAAAAATGTGGTGTAATCACTGAAATATATCTTTTGAATTTTTATTTTATTTAATTTTATTTCTTAAATTTGTTCCTATTCTAAATTCTGAAGCTCCTGAAAACATTCTATCCCTCCATCTTAGTATAATCCCACCAACAAAATACTCGCTGTCTCTAAATCCCAAAATTCAAACTCTACACTCAGTCTCATTAAGTTACTTTCCCCCCCATCCCATGTGACCAAGAAGGTGAGGAGTGGTTTCTTTGCATAGAGAGTGGTTGAATGGTGGAATGCATTGCCTAATAGAGTGGTGAGAGCACAAATGATCTATGAGTTCAAGGAGTGGTATGCATAGACTGTGTGTTTTCTAGGGTGGGCCTCCCATGATGAGTCTTGTGAGTGCATGGAAGCCTGAATCATCATAATAATAATAGTATTAAGATCCTCATCTGGAGTATACACATATGTGTGCAATGACAAGCTATATTACATTTCAAACAGTATGCCAAGAAAGTGACAATGAGTTGTTTTCAGATCTTCTTAAAAATGGCTAGAGCAAAAATACTATCAACAAAATTCTTCATAAAATAAAAATAAACTACATTACAATAAAACTATAGCAGCTATTCCATATGTTAAAGGCATATCAGATAAAATAACCAGAATACTACAGAAATACACTCTTGATGCTAACTTTAAACCTCTTGCAAAATTAAAGAATTTATTCAACTCCTTCAAGGATCCACTTCTCCCACTGGCCCACCCAGTAGTATACCATATTCATTGCATCTCTAATTTGTCTTATGTAGGTGAAACAGGATACACAATTCCTTTAAAAAAAAAAGGAACATAAATGGCATATTAAATTTGATAAGTATAGTAAATCTATCCTTTCTGATCATGACCTGAATACTCTACATAGAATTGACTGCTGGAAAGACATCTGTTGTTTATATCACACCAAAATGTGGTAAGCGCATAAATTTAAACAGGGCTGTGAAATTCTTAACACGTTCATTGCCAAGCTGAAAATTGGAATTTCGTGTGGTGGCCAAATTTTTTTATTTTTTTATTTAGTTTTTATTGTGCTCAAAATAAGTTAATATATTATTTATATGCTTTTATTATTATGTACATAGGATTTATGTACTCTAAATATCTATTACGCGATATCGCATGATATGTAATTCGGTCAAATAAGTTATATATTTTACAAATAAAAACATTTAAATATAATAATTATAACTTTAATTATCAGTCTTTTATAATCACATAGAATTTTTAAAAATAACGTACAAATAGAAAAAAATAATTATCAAAAATCAACATTTATAGGGAACTTACTAAAAACAAAAACAATACTCAAAATAAATAAAAACCAAACTTCAAGCATGCTTAATCAATGAATAACGGCATTGTCATTCCATGATTTGAATGTAGATTTCAGTCGTTTCGTTAAGTGTGAGGTCTGTTATATGTATTCCTTCGATTACATAAATGATTTGTGGATGTTTAGTGCGGATGGAAGAAGGGTGTGTGCGAAGTGTGACCTGAACGAAGAACTAATGAATGCGAATATGAAATTGATGACAGAAAGTGCTAGTACTGATTGTGTCGCGATTGCACGTTTGAAAGAAATGGATGGTGAGCAAGAGAAGCGAAAAAATGTTAAAAAATCAGGAAAAAAGAAAAAGAACGGTTTGACAACCGTAACGGATGTTAAAAGGGACGAAAATGAGGTGGAAAGAAACGAAATTGAGAGAACGAATGAAAGTAGAACTTGCGTAATGCGGAAATCGCAAGTAAAAAAAATCAAAAGAATAAATGATGGCGAAAGTTCGACGCATGTTGGACCGAAAGTACTGAAACAAAGAAAGATGAATGACAGTAAAAGTGAGAAGAATGATAGCGAAAGTTGGACGCATGTTAGTCCGAAAGTACGAATACAAAGAAAGATAAATGAGAGTGAAAGTGAGAAGAATGATAGTGAAAGTTGGACGTATGTTGGACCGAAAGTACGGAAACAAAGAAGGATGAATGAGAGGGAATGTGAGAAGAGGGGGTCGAGAGTTAGAAAGTTAAAAAGATTTAATGATAGAGAGAATGTGTCGCGAGGTTCGGATAGTGAATTAGATTGGATGAGGCAAGAAATGAAATGGATGCGGAATGAAATTAAGAGAATTCAGGTCAAAACTATTAAAATAAATCATGATGGCATGAAAGAGTTAACGAAAGATGAGCGAGTGGCGTTGTATGGCGACTCCATTATTAAAGGTGTGCTAGAGGATAAAATGCACAAGGTATGTTTTCCAGGCGGTAAAATAAGTAGAGTGATTGAGGCATTGGATATGAGGCGGGAGCGAGCAAAAGAGTTAATTGTATTAATTGGTAGAAATGATTTGAGAGAGAACAAAGAGCATGTCAAAATGAATGTCAAGAGACTGCTTGGAAAGATAAAAGAGAATAGTGTGACAGGAAGGGTGGTCAGTGTGTTGCCTAGGTATGATTGTGGTGAAATGAGGCGGAGAGCAAGGATTATGAATGGTATTCTGGCTGAAATGTGTGAGGAGATGGGTGTACAGTTTGTTAATGTGTGGAATGAGTTTGAGGGACGAAGTGAGCTGTATGGGAGCGATGGACTGCATTTTAGTGGTTATGGTGTGAGTCGCTTGGAGAGACTGCTGCTGGAAGGTAGAGAAGTGAATAGAGAAAATGAATCAGATCGAGAGGGGAGTGATGTGGAAGAGCAGGAGAGTAAGACAGGAGAGATTGAAGAAGTGGAAATGAATGGAGAGGTGAGTGGTATGAGTATAGAAAATGAGAGAATGGGTGTGCAAGAGGAGCAGGGAAACGGGGAGGCCCAGGGTGGACAGGGATACACAGCGTGAGAAAGGTGGATGCTCCAAGAGGAGGTGAGAGCATGTGTAGGCAGGAAAGTAATGGGATGACCAGGGATCAAGAGGAAACAGATGTTTGTTGCAAAGGGTTCTAAAATGAAGAAGCAGAAAGAGAAATGGCCCCAGTCCAGCATGGAGAGAGCACATCGAGTGAATGGTATCAGTGGAACTAGCTGTAGATCCAGAAATGAGTTGTTGTGTTTGTATACCAATGCTAGAAGCATAAGAAACAAGGCGGATGAAATGGTTGCACTAATTGTGTCTGTGTACCCAGAGATTGTTGGAATAAGTGAGACATGGTTAGATGAGGACGACATCCTGACAGGAATAGAGATGGAAGGGTATGATGTGTTTTGTGAGGATAGAAGGGATAAAAAGGGAGGGGGAGTGCTATTGATGATAGAGAAAGAGTTATGTCCATACAAGGTAGAGATGCAAGAGGGAAATAGGGCCAGTGGTTTTGAGGCAGTATGGTGTGAGATAGAGGTTTAAATGAATCAAATACTTGGTGGGATGTTGTTATAGACCTGGTAATGTGGATGGTGGTGATAGTGAAATGTATAGTCAAATAAGCCAAGCAAATAAGAAAAGGGTGATCATTATGGGTGATTTTAATTATGGCAATATAGACTGGATTGAAGAGATAGCGACTGGAAGTAAAGAAAATGAGTTTCTTGAGTTTTTGAGGATAACTACCTCAGACAGTATGTAACAGAGGGCACACGAGGATTAAGGGTCTTGGATTTGGTCATCTCATCGGAGGATGTAATTATAAATGAGGTGTCAAATCATCCACCAATTGGTGAAAGTGACCATGAGGTGATTACCTGGGTGGTTGCCAGCAGTGCAAGGAACCCTGTGAAAAAAGGGTATATGTGGAACTACAAGGGGGGTGATTATGAAGAGCTCAGGAGACAGCTTGCAGATGTAGCATAGAATGAGGAGTTAGCTGGAAAGGAGATCAATGCAGCTTGGGGGATTTTCAAAAACTATTTAGTAGATGCAATGTCTAAATGTATACCACGGGTGAGAAGGTTAAATAAGGTAGGTGTGAGATGGATGAATAAAGAGATTAAGCATGCAATACAGAAAAAAAAGGCATTGTGGAGACAGCATAAGAGAAGTGGAAGTAACCAATTTCATGAGGTCTACAAAGACCAGGCAAGGAGGGTGACTTGGTTGGTGAGAGTAGCTAAAGAGAGGTATGAACAGCAGTTAGCTAATGAAGCCAAAAAGAATCCTAGGGAGTTCTTTCGATATGTAGCCAGCAAAAGAAAGAATGATTATGGAAGGATGACATTGATTGAAGGAAATGGTATAAAGACAGCTGTTGCAGAATGTGTTGTGGAGATACTTAATGAGCAATTCATAAAGATCTTTCAATCTTGTGAATGTGACTTCATGGAGAGATTAAGAGCAGTTGATGATGGGGAGGAGAGACTGACTGTAAGTGAGCAAGAGGTGTTTGGGGAGTTGAGTAAACTAGATGTAAATAAGGCTGTGGGACTTGATAATATATCACCACGTATTCTGAAGGAGTGTGCCAGAGAGTTGACACCTGCCTTGACATATTTTTTTAATATGAGTCTTGCACTTGGTCAAGTTCCTAAAGAGTGGAAGGAGGGCAAGATTGTGCCACTTCATAAAGGAGGTGATCGAATTCAAGCATCAAACTATAGGCCTATCTGTGTGTCAGGTGTTGTGGTTAAGTTGTTGGAGAAGCTTGTGAGAACTAGGATCCAGAGTTGGGTTGACAACAATGGTATAATCTTTGATGGACAGCATGGATTTGCTAAAGGGAGGTCATGTTTTAGTAATCTACTTACTTATTACAATAAAGTGACTGCTTCCTTGGACAGAGGAGAAGGATACACAGTAAAATACTTGAATTTCGCAAAGGCTTTTGATAGAGTACCTCATGATAAGTTGACAGTCAAACTAGAGCAGATGGGGTTGGATATTAGATTAGTGCATTGGATTGGAGACTGGCTATCTGATAGGTATCAACAAGTTGTGTATGGGGGTGCAATATCCAGGAAAAGGAAAGTCACTAGTGGAGTGCCTCAGGGGTCTGTTTTAGGGCCATTACTATTTAACTTATATATTAATGATATTGGTGAAGATTTGGATGGAGATATTCAGTTGTTTGCAGATGATGCAAAGTTGGGACGAACCATAAAGAGTAGTGAAGATGTTGTGGCCTTGCAAGAAGACTTGAATAAATTGAGTGATTGGGCAAGCAAATGGGGATGTGAGTTCAATGTTGCAAAATGTAAAGTTTTAAAATTTGGAAAACAAAGATGGGATGCAGAATTTATGCTTGGTGAGAATATATTGTTGGAAGTAGAGGAAATAAGAGATCTGGGGGTGATAGTGGATAAGGATCTAAAATTTAGGGGACACATCGCCAAAATTGTGAAGACAACACAAAGACTTCTGGGAATGATGCGGAGGACACTGACATGTAGAAGTAGGGAGATACTTGTTCCAATGTATAAGGCTTTGATTAGGCCACACTTGGACTATTGTGCCCAGATTTGGTCACCGGGTTTTCAGAAGGATGAAGAGATGTTGGAAAGGGTCCAAAGGCGACTGACTAAGGTAGTTTCTGACCTCTGGAATGTTGAGTATGAGGAAAGATTGAAAAGATGTAATTTGCAGAGTCTCGTGGAGAGAAGGAAGAGGGGAGATATGATAGAGACCTACAAGTTGGTAAGGGGTTGTTATAGGATCAATGGTGGAGAAGTTCTACAGAGAATAGTGGGAGATCAGGGGAGAACCAGAGGTCATCCCTGGAAACTGTATAAGGAGGGTGTGAGTAAGGGAGTGAGAGGCAGGTTTTTTTCGTGCAGAGTTGTGAGTGATTGGAATGCCTTGCCTGAGAGCGTGGTGTCTGCAAGTAGTTTGAATGTGTTTAAGACACGGTATGATGAGATGTGTGTGTAAGATAAAAGGACCTCCTAGATGAGTCTTTGACTCCATGAGGTCTTGTTTTATAATAATAATAATAACTAAAAAAAATCGCGTCGCGTTGTCGCCTTGTCCGAACGCCGCCACTGTGCGCACTGGCTAACATAAACAATAGACAATGGCTGGCGGCCATCCCCACTCCACGAAAGTCGATCCCTTCCCTAGTGGCCAATATAAATATTACGTGTCATTTCGCTGTGGCCGCTATACTATTCTGCCTAGAAACTTGACAGCGACGTCCACGCGATAACGCGTGATCAGCCGCCATGTGAGTTCACGCGATTGGCAATGAACGTGTTAACAACCACCCTTATCTTAACAATAATGGCGGTCTAAAAATCCCAAAATTATGGATGGCACATATTTTTCCCATATAACCTTCTGTTCTAAGAGTTAATTAGACTGTAGTATTCTAGGATCGTAGTTTTAATATTACAAAAAACACTTGATTTGTATAATAACACTGGATTAGGTGACTAATATTGCTATATTAAAAGTATTAATATGCATTTGTTTTCTAACGATGTTATAAATAGCACTTCAGCATATACTCTTTGAAATGTAATATAGCTTGTTTTTGTATATATATGTGTGTGTACTCCAGTTGAGGATCTTATTATTATTATTGTTATTATGATTCAGGCCTTCAGACTCATTGTGGAAATCCCATCCTAGAAAACACAAAGTCTGTCATATATTATATTACATGACACCTCCAGGGAGTCCAAAGACTCATCGAGGGAGGGCATCTACTCTATAGCTCTGTCTCCACCACTCAGCTACACCTAATCACCAACTACAACTAACCGCAACGCCATCTACCGCTCATCACCACCACTAGTATTTCCACAGACAATCACAAATATCCATGCCCACGGCGGGATTTAAACCCGCAGCCTTTTGGGTGGAGAGCAAATACGCTAACTAGGCCACTAGGCCAGCAAAAAAATATCATTCCACTCCTTGAACTTATTGGCCGTTCCTGCTCTCTCCATTCTATCAGTCAATGCATTCAACCACCCTCCATGTAAAGAAACCACTCCTCACCCTGTTTCTCACAGCTTCATTTCATAACTTCCAGGGATTTCCCCTTGCCTTTGCTTCTTCTTCCTGTTTCACCAAATGAAAGAACTCCCCAATGTTAACCCTGTAACTATCTCTCAACAGTTTAACATCTCAATCATATCACCTCTCCTTCTTCCAATCTATACCAAAATCTACCAAACTCTGCAGTACACATTTGCTCAGCCTATCTTCATAACTAACATTGTACAGTCCTGATACTAATTTTTGTTATTTGCCTCTGGACTCTTTCCACTGTTAATTTATCCACTTCATATTCTGGGAACCAAATTTGAGAACAATAGTCCAAGTGTGGTCTAATCAGAGCTTTATACAATGGAATAACAACTCTTTTATCTCTTCATGTCAGCATCCTTCTCAGTTTTGCAGAAATCCTCTGGATTACCTTTGCATATGTTCCCTGAATTTCAGGTCTCTATCAATAATCATCCCGAGATCCCTTGCCTTCCCCCACCCACTTCTTCCAACACAGTAAGCAGCTTCCCATCAATGTATCCCAAACTTCAAGACTTTACATTAAGCTGTATTAAATAGAAATCCCCATTCATTGCCCCTCTGTTCAGTTTATTCAAATCCTTCTGCAGGGCTACTACATATGCACTATTACTAATAACCCTCCCCAGCTTCACATCATCTGCAAACAGCTGAATATCCCCATTCAATCCATTGACAATGTCATTGATATAAAGATTATACAAATGTCAGGAAATTAAAGTAATTATTCCTAACATGGTTGTAGTCTCCATAATTTACCAAAATGAAGATAAATAATGATTGTAGTTTTCCCTGTCATCTACCATCATGATGAGATGGTAGATGACAGGGAAAGGTAGATGACCTTTAACAAAGGTCATGTCACCATTCTCTGTGTTAAAGTGGCTTATGAGGTATATCTCAAGTATTTAGATCTGCTGGCATATTAACCTATCAACAAGATATCTACTCTTCTAGGCTAAGCTGAAGATTAACTTCTGCCTTTAACCCATCCTGGAGTGTATCACATTCCTTGTCAGTGTGCATCATTGTATTTTGACCAGACAGGTAGATCTGCAGCTGAGTATCATAATGAACATTTAGACTATGTTAATTTCCATGAGCCAGAGTGATTAGGACTTGCAGAGCAGGCCATCACCACCAGTCACCAAATTCTTTAGAAGAAAATTCAGATTCCTCATAAAAGTAATATCCTGGAATGTCTGTACAAAGAGAATTGTGAGACCTTGCTATATGGACTTAAATCATCCCTCTTATGGGAAATAGCTGTTCTTCACAAATTCCAGAATTAGCTAAATTTAATTTTTATTTATTTTAATTAATTAATTTTATTTATTTTATTAAAATAAATATTTTATTAAAATATTTATTTTAATTAATCCTATTTATTTTATTAATTTAATTTATTCTTGGATTAATTTTAATTTATTAATTTTTAAATTTATTTATTAATTTATTATTTTATTTTAATTTATTAATTTTATTTATTTAATTTTTTCATCTCTTGTTAACGTTATTTTTATTAGAACCTTAATGTTATTAGACCATGATGCTCTACATCATCTATGTGCCATTCACTCATTTCATTGTTGAATATATGCTAGTTTCTATTCTCATTGTTTAATTTGAAAGTCATACTGAAGATGCCCTTAATACTACTGTAAAAACTTATACTAATAAAAATATATATGTTAGTTAAATCTGTCTTATTATTATTATTACGTGACACCTCTAGGGAGTCTAAAGACTCAGCGAGGAAGGGCACCTATTCTACAACTCTCTGTCTCCACCATCTACTGCCCACCAGATAATCACAAACATCCATGCCCAAGGTGGGATTCAAACCCACAGCCTTTTGGCTGGAGAATGGATATGCTAACCACTCGGCCAACCAGGCTGGCCTTATGTTTATTGCTTATACAAATATTGCATCAGCTTAATTTATTAGTAATGAATGAAATGCATACTTATAAAGAAAATAATGTAAAGTGGTTTGCAGGTGATATAAATTTATTGGAAGTGATGCTGATGTTATGGTTCTTTGGGAGGATAGGCCAGAATGGTCAGCACTGAATATGGATGGCAGTTTAATGTGCTTTAGGATTTAGATACACAATGTGTATTCTATTGGTGGGGTGGTACAAAGATCTTCAGGTGATTGATGATATGATTCAATATAGATTTGCATATCTTATTGCAAAAGTAGTAAAGACTACATGGAATGCTGTAGTATGATTAATCAGCAGATATTAGAAGGTTGTGGTGGCAGTGGTGGTAGTAGTGTGTTCCATTATATTGATCTTGGATTAAACCTCATCTTGATTATGGAGTGCAGATCTAGTCAGATGGGTTTTTTTGAGAGGGGGGGTGGGCGAGGAAATCCTGAACATATACTAAGGTATTCCAAAGTCATGATATAACAAAGATAATATTGCACCTTTGGAATGTTGAAATAACACTAAAGAGTTGGCGTATAATAGTTTAATGTCATTGCGAGTAAGGCTGAAATGTTGGTATTCAAAGATGGATAGCAATATATTGTATGGATAAGACTTTACTGGGTTTGAAGTAGCATTTTTGAATGATGAGCATTAGAAGTTGCGCTTTGGGGGAATACATTGCACAGAGGTTGAAGACTACACATATTACTTACAGAAGTTATGATGCACACTATATATTAATGAGAATAACTTTAAATCGATATTTCCAATATTTTGGCAGAGTCGAACTGTCATCATTAGGGAACAATGAACAAATTGATATGTGTTTTGGAGACACTACCTAAGGTAAGTGTGACTGAAGCAGAAAAGGCAAATCTTATGTCTAAACAGTGCTTCCTAGTGGGCCGGAATGAGTGTTCTTGGCTGTTTGGCTGATTTGTAGTTGCATACAACTGAGTAACTACCTGAAATCAGCCTCAGCCTAGTTCAAATCATATTAGGCATATGTATTCACAACAAATATACAATAATTTTTATAATTGCAGAATTTTTGGCAAAAAAATAACAAAAAATGGGCATTATCAGTGCATAAGCATAATCACAAAATAAATCTAGATCAAAGAACTTGAATCCTATTTACAGAGCTGAGCCATGTTGCCAGAATGCCACCATATGGATAGTTACAAAATAAAATGATATTTCAATTTAAAGCTAAACTAAAATTAAAATGATTTGAAATGCAAAAATTAAAATTTAGAATTTAGATAAATAATTGAATGGCATAACATTTTATTAAAAATCTAGAGGGCAGGAGAGCACATGCTTGCTTGCCTTTAAAAAGATGAGGCACTCCCAAATCTTGGCAATGGATAGGCAGTCATTCTGATTTCACCTTGGTACTGAAACAACCAGTACCGATATATATATATATATATATATTTTTTTTTTCATTTGTACTGATTTTCCAACAGAACATCTCATTTGTCCAAAATATAAGCTGAGGCACTCACACTGAACTTAGTAAACACCAGGGAAGGAGAGAGGGGGCTATTTATCTTTTACAGATGGTAACAAGCAGGAGATTTTGTTGATAGGAAAGAATGCAGGAATTAAACTATATCCTTTTTGGGATTTTGCAATTGTCTCTGAGATGCATGTGATGTATGGAATAGGGGTTGCCATACATGTTAAGGATTCTTAGGGTTGGGCTTGTAAGTGTTCAGAAGGCATTTAAACTTCCTTGAGACAAAGTTATTCTGTAGTACGATGCATTGGATGGTGCTCAGTTCAGATAAGTTGGAGAACTTAGAAATTGGAACAGATAACATGTGGTCTATTGAGCAAAGATTTGAAGATGCCTATTTTTTGAGATGGATAATGGGCTGAATGTTGTTATATGTAGCAGTCTGTGAGGATAGGTTTATGGTGATTACAAGTTGTAAGCATTCCAGATGGGGTAGGGAAAGATAGATGTTCAAGAATGTTAATTTTCCATCCTTTTCTTTTGCCATGGCAAAGTTGATGTGTGAGTGTAAGCTGTTGATTTTGGTTAAAAAACTTAGTAGGGGTGCTTCTATGTCTGGCTAGATGGGAAACACATCATCTACATAATATATCCAAAAGGAAGTTTGAGGTTGTGTTAGATTAGAGTAGGTTGTATTGTATTATATAAGAGATAAGGGAGTCTTCGAGATGCTCTAAGTAGAAATTTGTAAATGCAGGGGACAAAGGGCTTTCCATAGTGGTTCCTTCAATCTGTTTGTAGAATTGGTTTCTGCAGATGAAATAGTCTGAGTGCATGACAAAGTCGAATAGTTTGACTATGTGAAAGGAACTCCTCTTGTAACAGAGTATCAATGAGAGGTACACTGGTAAATAAACACTGGATGTCAAAACTGAGAAATTCTGATGAATTTTTCACAGAGGCTCAAGTGTGGCCTGTAAAGGAGCTTGAAAAATGAGCTAGGAATTTGGCTAGGCAATAGATGGGAGCATCTGTGGAGTCAGCTATTGATGTGAGTGAGACTCCTTGATTATGTATTTTTGATAGGCCATAGAAATGTGACGCTATTTCAGATTGGGTCTTCAGTTTTTTTTTTATTTTTTTATTTTTTTTTTTTAATGGTGTCTTCATCCCAGCTGATCACTTTGTTTGAGTAAGAAATTAAGTTTAGTGATTTGGCTATTGGTAGCCAAATTAATCTCCTGGTAAGTGATCTGAAACAGCTAGGAACTGGTTGTTGTGACTCAAGGATTTTAGGGCTTGATTTCAGCCAGAGATAAGTTTGAGCAATGTGGGAAGTTTGGCTCTGAGTAGTACTAAGAGACTTCTAGTTAGAAATGATTTGCATCATCACTTCAGAATGTGGTTAAATTCCTCTGTGTTATTCAGGAAATCCAAGTATGTAGTTTTGTTAGGCACTATAGCATAATTGCATCCTTTTGTGAGTACTGAAGTTTCGGCAGGCGAGCCCAAGCTAGACCTTGGTTGTTTTTTGCTTTTGAGCAAGTGAGCTAAACCTGTGGTTGAGAATAAGTCTGTTTTTATTGCAAGATTATTGGAGTTTACTGGTCTTCTTGGTTATTTCTTCCTCATGAAACATACTTAAAGTTACCATCACAAGTACCATTAAAAACTTGTTTAATTATCCTTAACAGGGAAGAAATTACCAAGAAGACAACAAGGTAAGCTATAAGCAAGGATTTCCTTTTTAAAAAGTTCTGTGGCTTGAAGATAATTCCTAACATCAATACATATAATGAAACTATCAGTTCTCTGGGATGCTCATCATATTTATGTCAATGCTAGCCATGCACTTGTATGCAATCAGCTATAAGATGCCAAAGGTGATATTCCTCTCAACATATGCAGCAGCTGTGTTCTTCAAGAGGCAACGTCTTTGATCTTAAACATGGACTTTTTAAACATGGTTTTAAGCTTATTTAAAGGCTCTCAAACAATCTCACAATAAAAACAGGCTTTTGCTCAGCCACAAGTTTGAGTCACTTGCTAAAAAGCAAAACTAATCCAGATCATCCTAACAACAAACAGATGGCTTGTTAACAAATCTAAACACTCATTCCTGCAGAAATTTCAGTACTAGCCAACAGACTTGATTATTCTATAATGTCTGCAAAACTTCCAGACCTGGATTTTCTGCATAATTGACCTCTGACTAGAAATCTCCTCGGTTCTACTCAGAGCTAAACTCCCACTCCCCTTTCCAAACTTATCTCCAGCTGTAATCATGGCCCTAAAATCCTGGCATTCTAGCCCATGACCCAGCTCTGTAAACAGGATTCGAGTTCTTTGTTCTAACTTCATCTAATGATTATACTGATGCACTGATGATTCTCATTTTTTCTTCCTGAATGAAATATTTGCAATAATCTAAAATATTATTTATACTTGTGAATACACAACTAATAATCTTTACTATAACAGAAGTTCCATTAAAATCTCATAGTTTTTAATACTACAAGTATTAAAACTATAAGCTTTTAATATTACTCCAGTGAAAACAATATCAAAGAGAGAGAGAGAGAGAGAGAGAGAGGGGGGGGTATATGTGTATGTGAAATTGAATAAATCATACAGATTTATTTTTCTTATTAAATAAACTAATGAAAAATCACTTTAATAATGTATAATTATTTCAGGTTATGCTGTTTATCAATTTTTCATCCAGAACATCATCAATGGATGTGCAGCGCAGCCTTGAAGCTAATGTTGAAAAAAGAATGAAAGATGTCTTTGGGCCTCCTGTTGGAAAGATATTGTTAGTTTTTATAGATGATATGAATATTCCTCAGGTATTTGATCTCTAGTGAAACTAGATAGTTTCCAAAGCACATTCATTTGATTAATTTTGCATTAAGTATAAACAAAGTGCATTTCGTGTATATTCTTTGTTCATTTATTTATAATTCAGTATAAACTTTTAATTCTTTATATGTATTCACAGGGTAATTATTATTCTGATTGTGCTTTCACCACTCTATCAATAGCAGTCAATGCATTCAACCACCCTCCATGCAAAGAAACCACTACTCACCCTCTTGCTCACAGCTTCCTTTTGTAACTTCCAGGGATGGCCCATTGTCATCGCTCCTGTCATAAATCATAGACGCACTCCTATCATAAACTTTCAATATGTATTCTACACCTCAAAATCACAAAAAAAAAAGGTCTAATAAAGTAAGAAATATAAGGAGAGGAGTGGAGAGCAGATGCATGAAGAATATAAGTCAGGCAAGGAGAGTAACTAGTAAGTTGATGAAGGCGAAACTGGAATATGAGAAGAGATCAGCACTAAGATCCAAAGAAAATTCTAGGGAATTTTTTAGCTATGCGGCCAGTAGGAAGAACAATGATTATGGAAGAATGACATTGTTGGATAAAAATGGGAATAGTGACTAATGCATAGGACATAGTGGAGTTGTTCAATGAACACTTTATTGGAGTATTTCATCCTGGAGAAGTAGGTTTTAACACTAGAGGGATAGGGCAGGTTTGAAGTTTAGAGGTGCAACAGGAGAGTATGTTTCAAATACTGAGTACTCTGGATGTCAATAAAGCTGTGGGACTGGATGGAATATCGCCATAGGTTTTGAGAGAATGTGCTAAAGAACTGATAGCACTGTTGACCTTTCTTTTCAATGAAAGTCTTGCTACATGAAAGGTACCCAAGGAATGGAAGGAAGGTAAGATGGCCCATTGTGCAATTGCAATTGTAGTAGCAGACTGGAAGTATCAAATTATAGATCAGTTTGTGTTTCATCAGTAGCTGTTAAGATCTTGGAGAAATTAGTGAGGGGACCCTATACAGCATTTGACAGATGAGGGTAATGTTATCTGTGAGAGTCAACATGGATTTGTTAAGGGGCACTCTTGCTTTAGTAATATAATTGCCTTTTATAATAACGTGACAAGAGAGATTGATGAGGGAAAGGCATATTCTCCTCTTTTTTTTTGATTTTGCAAAGGCATTTGACAGCATGCTACATGATAAGCTGATATCTATGTTGCAGCACATAGGTTTAGATGTCAAGTTAGTCAACTGGATTCATGATTAACTATCTGATAGGTATCAGAGAGTTGTGCATGGTCAAGCAATATCAAGGAGGAAGAGGGTTACAAGTGGGATCCCATAGGGCTGAGTACTGGAACCTGTATTGTTTAAAATTTATATCAATGACATTGTCAGTGGATTGCAGGGGGATATTCATTTGTTTGCAGATGATGTGAAGCTAGGATGGATTATTAGTAATAGTGCAGGTGTGGCAGCCCTGCAAGGGGATTTGAATAAACTGGATAGATGTGCAAATTTATGGGGGTAAAGGTTTAATGCAGCAAAATGTAAAGTCTTAAAGCTTGGGATACATTGATGGGAGGCAGCATACTCTATTGGAGGAGCTGTACCAGAGGAAGTAGGGGAGACAAGAAATCTGGGGTTGATGATTGATAGAAACCTGAAATTCAAAGAGCATATTGCAAAGGTGGTGAAGTAACCCAGAGGATTGTTGCGATACTGTGAAGGATGCTGACCTGCAGAGATAAAAGAGTTGTCATTCCATTGTATAAGACCCTGATCAGACCACACTTATACTATTGTTCTCAAATTTGGTCCCCAGGATTTGAAGAGGATAAATTAACTGTGGGAAGGGTACAGAGGTGGATATCAAAGATGGTTTCAGGACTGTACTATGGGAATGTGGACTGCTGAGGGAATGTGGACTGCAGAGTTTGGTAGATAGAAGAAGGAAAGGTGGTATGATTGAGACTTTTAAACTGTTGAGAGTCGGTTACAGGGTTGCCACTGGGGAAAGTTCTTTCGCTTGGTGGAACAGTGGGAAGGAGCGATGACAAGAGGCAATCCCTGGAAGTTACAAAAGGAAGCTGTGAGCAAGAGGATGAGTAGTGGTTTCTTTGCATGGAGGGTAGTTGAATGCATTGACTGATAGAGTGGTGAAAGCACAAGCAGTCAATGAGTTCAATTAGTGGTATTATAGACTTTGTGGTTTCTAGGAAGGACCTTCCACGATGAATCTTTTGACTCATGGAGGTCTGAATCATTATCATCATCATAATAATAATAAACATGGGTTCAGAAACCTCACATTT
The DNA here is from genome assembly GCF_054136105.1 of Typopeltis vanoorti. NCBI lineage: Eukaryota > Metazoa > Arthropoda > Arachnida > Uropygi > Thelyphonidae > Typopeltis > Typopeltis vanoorti. Next base: position 25,286,356 of record NC_143564.1, on the reverse strand, counting down.
CTGAGATACAGCACTTTGCAATTGCAGCATGAATTTTGACAAACATGCCAAACACATAGACACAACTTGATGAATCATGTAATTTTCAATCACAGTTGCACAAGATGTGTGTCGAATTGCATTCAGTCTAATAGGTTCATCCTATGCAATTGTCAGTAGCTCTTTGTTTAATCTTTCCAAGCCATATTGCTGTTTTGCAATGGAGGTTGAGTTGTTGAAAGCTTTTTCACTTGGTTATAAATTAAATTAAAGATGCCAAGAAATTATGTTCTTGGAATTTATCCTTTATCCAAGTGTAAGCAAACAAAGTTTGTGTGTGAAGGATTTTCACAACTAAGCTACTTGTATATAGAGGCTAATGACTTCACATTAATTGCCTTATAATTTTATACATAATGCAAATATCACATCCTTTTGGTTGTGTATAACGCTGAGCATTATACACACCCTAATCCTAACACACACACACACACACACACACACACACACACACACACACACACACACACACACACACACACAACACACACACACACACACACACACACACACACACACACACACACACACACCACACACACAATATTAAGGTATCATTAATATGAGCCAGAACCAGAGTGATACCAAGGTGTGTTACTGAATATTTACTGATATGCATTTTTTGCTGGGTCATAAAACAAACAAAATATCATTCTTCCACAGAACTATAAAACCTTTCTGTCCATAAAGACCTGAAACATAAGGAACCTGAATCAAGACTTTTTTGCTTAATGTCCTTATTGAAGAATTTCATAGTATGAGTTAGAAAGAGTGCTTCTTTAACCAGCTACAAGACATATTACGAACTTTTAAGAAAAGTGATATAACAGTTAATTTAGGGGGATCTGAATGGCAAGGTTGGTGCTGATTAAAATTACTGGGCATAAATAATTGGATTGATTGGAATTAATAATTGCAGTGGCAGTGGTGAGAGGCTTCTCCTGTTTTGTGAACTAAATGGCTTAGAATAATCAGCACCTGTTTCAAGCATAAAGATATTTAGAAGTACACTTTGGTCTCACCTGATAGTATCCACAAGAACATAATTGACTGTGTTCTAATTAATAGTAAAAAAGAAAGTTTCGTGCAAAACACTAGAACATACAAAGGTGCAGAGATAGGACCTGACCACTGTGTCTTGTTACGAACACATTTCATTTAAATCTTTGAAAATGTACTCCAAGGTTTACCGCTGTCTCTTTTTAAAAGTAAAGCATTCAGCAATGCTGCAGTGTAGAATTTACCAGAATGGGTTGCTCAGATGTTATGAAACAGCTAGCCTACAAGATTATGATGCAGAAAGAGCATGATTGCTTTGAGAAGGTGGTACATGAAACTCATCACTCTGTTTTAGGAATTAGAGTGAGCAAGAAGGAAATAAAAAAAGAGTTAATTGAGCAATGAAGCAATGTAGTTAATTGCTGAAAGAAGAGAATATAGGAAGAGGAGGAGCAGCATCCAAATAATGAAAATAGTCTAAGGTATAGGAAATTATTAAAAACACCACTGAAAACATAAACATTCCTGATTTAACAACATGACAGAGAATGCAGCTTGAGAGAGTAATTAAAAAAGACAATATGAAGTTATTAATAAGATATGTAGGAAGAAGGAGAATGCAGTTAAGTCATTAAAAGATAAAAATAAAAATAAGAACACAGCTGAAAGACAAGAATGCCATCATGGTAAGGTGAGTGGAGCTTTAATCTTTAATATATTAAATTCAATATTTAATGTAAATGTTTAATATAAAGTGATAGTCAGCAGTAGATGGCCGTTGGTGTTAGGTGATGAAGATTGGTGGAGTAGTGAGACGAAGAGTTGTAGAGTAGATGCCCTCCCTCAATGAGTCTTTGGCCTCCTTGGAGGTATAATGTAATAATAAATAATAATAATAATATTTTTGCAATGTTCAGATTTGTTATCTTAGCAAACAGACTAGTTCCTCTTTCCAATTCCATATCAATCTCATTGCACCATCTGAGGTTATTATTATTATTATAAAGGTACCTCCATGGAGTCTGAAGACTCATTGTGGGAAACCAGTCTATCCACACAATCTGTCATACCTCTCTTTGAACCCATTAACAGACAGAGCACTCACAACTAACTCTTGTACCCATTTCACTCATTCACCATCCTCCAAGCAAAAAATCTAGTCCTCACATCCCTACTGACCACACCTTTATTCAACTTATTCAACTTTCAGAGATGACCCTCCCCTTGTTCTGGTCCCTATAGCAAGGTGCTGAAACATTTCCCCTGCATCTATCCTATAAAATCCTTTAAACAATTTAAATGTTTCTATCATAATCCCTCTTTTTCCTCTATCAACCAACTTCTTCTATCCACACACCTTCAATCTATCCTCATAGGGAACATTCCATAGGCTACACACCATCTTGGTCACTCGCCTCCGAATCCCTTATTACATATTGCATTCCATCGACTCACTTTTATTATCGAGGCCAAATTACATTAGATTGTCCATAAGTAAATTGAAACTTATTAATCATCAGGATGTGATGAGATTAATGCAGAATCTTAGAATATGGTAGGGAAAGTATAGTGACTTGGCTGACTGAGATCGGGAACATTTTCTAACAAATTGGTAAAGTTTCCAGCTAATTCACTACAAGTATAATATAGTGAACATTTGCTCGCTATATTATACTTGTAGATATTATCATTCAGGACCTCCATGGAGTCACAAGACTAACTGTGAGAGGTCCATCCTGGACAGTGCAAAGTGTCTCATACCACTGCTTGAACTCATTCACTCATTTTAGACAAATTATGGACTCTACAACTGTGCTAGAAATAATTATTTTAATTTCACGATGTTTCAACCTTCATATAAGGTCATCATCTCGAGTATACACACATATATAGAGAGAGAAAGAGAGACCAGCTATATTACATTTCACACAGTATGCTAAAGAGACAATGATTTGATCAACAGTTATTCAACTGTTGATAGTATTTTGGCTGTAGCCATTTTTTAGGAAGGTATTGCTGATGACTTTTAATTCATCTTTAATTGCTTGTTCATTGGAGCAAATCTTCAAAACCCTGTTTTTTAATGTTAATGACACCTCTTTTTTGTGTTGGGTGGTGGTGATAGGAGTTTATGTGTATATATTGGCCAGATCTGTAGGTTTCAGGTAAAGTTCTCAGGAAAGTGAAGGAAAGACTGCCAGAAGGAAGACTTGTGACGAATGTATCTAGAAACGGAAGTGTGGTCTACTTTTCAATCTCAATTCTCAACAAAATTCTTCATAAGACCTCACTTATAAACAAAAATAAACTAGACTATAATAAAACTGTAACCATTCCATACATTAAAGGGATATCAGATAAACAGAATACTACAGAAATACAACCTTAAAGCCACCTTTAACCCTCCTGCAAAATTAAAGAACTTACTCAACTCATCCAAGGATCCACTCCCTCTGCTGGTCCACCCTGGAGTATAATATATTCATTGCACTGTAATTTGCCCTATATAGGGAAAACAGGATGCACAATTCCTATCAAAAAAAAGAACATAAATGACACATTAAATATAATAGCTATAGTAAAGCTGGCCTTTCTGATTATGCCCTGAACGCTTTACATAGAATTGACTGGAAAAGCACCTGTTTTTTACATAACACCAAAACATGGTACAAAAACATAAATTTAAGGAGGCCTGTGAAATTCTTATCAGTCATCCTAATCTTAACAATAATAATGGTCTAAAAATCCCAAGAATATGGAAAGTACATATTCTACCCACATAACCCTTCTCCCTAAGAGTTAATTATAAATAGGACCATAAGTAATCCAGGATCTTAAATCTAATATAACAATTGCCATGTTAAATTAGGACATTATTTTTGCTCTAATAAAACTATCTATATGAAAGAATGTTTCTATGATGTTGTCTTAAATAGAATATAGCTTTGATGTAGTTATTTTATTTCATGACACCTCCAAGGAGTCTGAGGACTCATCGAGGAAGGACACCTGCTCTACAACTCTCCATCTACCAACTATACCGTACCTCTACTATTATCATCTACATCAACTCCATCCACTGCCACTAGTATTTTTTGTCTGTAAATTGCATGTATTCTGAAGAGCCAATTTGTCTGTATGTGGGATGAAAAACCCGAGTTTCTGGAAGAAAAACCCTGCTACCTCCATACGAGGTTGGCTAACTCACTTTCAACTAAAAAAGCCCATATAAAGATTCCTCCTGTCACGACAAAAATCGAAATTAGACCTTTTCTAGTCGAAGGGCACGATGTACCATCATTCTTCCAATTGCGATACGGAGGCACTTACAAACATAATTTATTTTAATTTAAATAAATTATTATTTAATATAATTATATTTAAATAAAAATTAATTTTAATTTAATTTTATTTTATTTTCACTAGAGGTCAGGCCGGTAGAATAACCATTGATCAAATCATTGTCTCTTTAGTGTGTGAAATGTAATATAGCTGTCTCTGTATATATGCGTGTGTGTGTATAGTTGAGATGATGACCTTAATATGAAGGTCGAAATGTCGGGAAATTAAAATAATTATTTCTAATACAGTTGTAGAGTCTATAATTTGTCTAAAATGAATGCTGATCACCGTGTAACACTAAAGGAAATGAACCCATTCACTGTTTGTGCTCTCAACACCCTATCAGGCAAGTATATAATTACACCAAGCTAACTACTGTTGGGAATTGTATAAAACTTATGACAATTATTATTATTAGTTTCTTGATGTCCACAAGTAAAAAGGCTCTTCATGGGAGGTCTCCACCAGTCAATACAAAGTCTATCATATACCACTTCCTTACACTCATCCCCTGTTTGTACTTTCATCAAAACAGGCAATACAATCCATGCTGCTATCACTCTTTGTAAAAAATTATTTCTTATAATTTTACTCACCACTTCCTGTTTTGCAACATCCAGGGATATCCCCTTATCCTTGTTCCTTCCTTTTATTTTAACATATGAAAAACCTCCTCAGTATGGATACTATAATAATCCTTCAACAGCTTAAATGTTTCAATCATATCCCCCCACCACCTTTGTCTTCTATTCCCTAAATTCTGCAGTTTGCATGCATGCCCTAAGTTTATCTTCATAATCAACATTATACAGTCCTAATATCATTTTCACTATCACTCTCTGCATCCTTTCCAAGGTTACTTTATTCCCTTCAAATCCCAGTGACCAGATCTGAACATAGAAATCCAGAGATGGTGTGATCAAAGCTTAATACCATGGGACCACCACACTCATTGGTGCACCCAGGGAGGGGGTCAATTGGCCCTGCCCTCCCCAAAAGAAAAAGGAAAAAAAAGACTAGAAAATTTTCCAAAAATCTTTTCCTAATTAATTTTTTTTTTTTCTAATTTATGTTGTGTCATGTCTTCTATTTCTATACTACTTATGAATTAGTAGTCATATAAGGTGGGAATACCCTCTGGCTCTCGGGAATCACAGCCGTTTTGAACGCAAGGCGAACGAAGTAGTGCTTGGGCGATACTTTGTTTGCCTGAGCCGGGCCAGAGATCACTGGTATCATGTATTGGAGATCACTGCAGATTAGTGGAGGCTCGTACATAAGCACTGCGACACTGCAGCACCCCCAACGAAAAATTAAAAAATTAAATTTTGTCTGTGTTTATAAATAATAACAATGCTTACAACATTATATAAATGCAATACAACATGTTAAAGGTTACAGCTTATGTTTTTGACATTGATTGAATAGTTAATAATTGGAATTGTTTGATTAACACTTTAGATTACGAAACAAATGCACTGCGATCTAATGCTGATATTCGTTTGCGCTTGTCATTGCACATTACAAGTTATGGCTCTATTACAAGTGATTCTGACACTGCCGTTTGGGCAGTGTATCGTATGCTTGCACGCATTATTTCTGTGAGATACGAAACTTTTATTATTGGTGCGTGTTCATGGTGAACTATTTTTTTGTAAATCTTCTTTTATTTTGTTAAAATAACATATACCGTATTTGCCGGTATAAGACGCACCGGCCTATAAGACACACTCCCTTTTTTGAACACATTTTTTAGGAAAAATACTTTATCACTGAATATTATAATGAATTTACAGTATTTCAATTATAAAGTAATAACTAGTTCTACTTTCAACAAATACCTAATCTAACTAGGAAAGAGTACCCGCCTTTTAATCTACTTCTTCGTCAAAACCCAGAAATTCATCTCCAGAGCTAAATGAAGAGACACTTGAAACCTCTTCTAAATCAGAATTTGAGTCATCATACAACAAATTGTCCTCTGTACCATCCAGTGCATTACTAATGCCATACTTCTTAAATGATTTAACCACTGTCTCAGTTTTCACAGCATCCCATGAAGTTTTGACCCACTCACAAACTTGCGAAATGCTAGGCCTCTTCCTTCTTACTGATGGCATAACCTCAAAATCTGAAGACTGCATCTAGCTGTTCCACTTCTTCATAAATCTCTTAAATGGTTTATTAATACAGACATCTAAAGGTTGAAGCTAACTAGTTAGACCTTCTGGAATTACAGCTAACTGGGTTTTCAATTCCTTGAGTTTATTTTTAACATCTTCTGTTCTGAGAACGAAACTGATCCCATACTAGCAGAGCAGGCTTCTTCAACAGGGCACCTAGACCAAATTTTATCTATCCATAACTTCATTCCTCCTCCATCTATCCAGCCTTTTGCGTGAACATGTACAAACACTCCTTTAAGAAGTTTTTCTTTGGGTAGCATCTTCCTTTTAAAAATCAATAGTGGCGGCAATTTTGTCCCATCAGCACAGCAGGATAAAACAACCATGAAGCGAGTTTTTTCGTGGCCCGAAGTTTTAACACTAACACCTTTTGTACTCTTGGAATCTACAGTTTTGTTTGAGAGCACATCAGAAGTCAGAAGAACCTCGTCCATGTTTCCTATTTGCGCAAGTTCAAAATTTTCTCATTTCCTTGTGTTAATGATGAATCGATGAAATTCAATAATTTTTTCTTCATATTCAGCTGGCATCTTTTGTGATATTTTTGTTTTAGTCCGCATACATAGCTGGTTTCTCTTCATGAATCTTGAACACCATGATGTTAATCCAGTAAGTTGACGATCCCTCTGTTAATGGCTATCGCTTTCACTTGATGAATAATCATTTTTGTAGACACTGAAAGTCCCGCTTTTCTGTGATCTAAAATCCAAGTATTCAGTTCTGCCTCAAGTTTTGGCCATTCTGCAGTTCTACTTCGTAGGTTATGTTTCCTGTGAGTTGCTTTTTTCAGATCCTCTTCCTGATTCCGACAAGTTCTTATAATTTTCCTCAGTTTGGGGGGGGTGGCCCGGAATGCCTCTCTTCAGCCCTGTTTCCATGTTCTTTAGCATACACAATCACACGTAGCTTGTATGCAATATTGTAGCAATGCCGACGTTTTTCAGCCATAATTTGCCAAGAAATTTATAGAAAATTTAACGGCAGAAATTTATCACCATTCACAACAACCGCAACAACATTCGCATCCACGGAATTCTACGTAACTGGAATGTTCTCCCACACCACAAGGAAGCAAGAAAGAAATCGCATAACTCGGAACAGAGAAAATTTCCAGAAATGAAAGTAATAAAAAACTGAGTATCGGCGTATAAGATGCACCCTGTTTTTCAGACCTATTTTCAAAGAAAAAAAGTGTGTCTTATACACCCGCAAATACGGTAATTATTTATTTATTATGACGAGTGTGACTGTTGAAAATATGAAAATAATTATATTTTTTCAATTATCATTACACGAAACAAGTGCACTGTGATCTAATGCCAATATTCGTTTGCGCTTGTCATTGCTATTGATATGAAACTTTTATTGGTGTTTGTTCATGGTGAGGATGAAATATTTTTAATAAAGCAATTTTTTAATATGTAAATTTATTTATTAACCTAACCTAACCTAACCTAACCTAACCCAACCTAACCTAACCTAACCTATGGCTGAGCATCTGTCATATGCAATGCAGAGTGTGTATTCTCAACTCGGGCCCCCTCCAAAATTAAATCCTGAGTGCGCCACTGACCACGCTTTTATCTCTTGTGATCAATGTCCTCTTCAACATTGCAGAAGATGTCTTCACAATCTTTGCAATATGTCTTCAGAACTTCAAGTCTCTATCCACAATCACTTCTTATGAAGCATCCCATCTGGATCACAAATCTGAAAATCTTACATTTACTTCCATAAAATTGATAGCCCTCATTTATTTTCCCACCATTCTAGCTTATTCAAATCCTCTTGAAGAGCCAAAATATCAGCACTATTATGAATAACCCTCTCAAGCTTCATATTATCTGCAAACAACTTAACATCTCCCTGTAGTCCTCTGACAATATCATTAACATAAATATTGTACAGAAATGGTCCCAGTACTGAACCCTATGAAACTTCACTTGTAATCTTCCTACTCTCCGATACTGCTTCCCCCGTATCAAACTCTCTCATATCTATCAGAAAGCCAATCACCAATCCAATCCACTAACCTGATATTCAAATCCATATGATGCAACTTAAAAAATAACTTGTCGTGTGGCACTCTTTAAAAAACATTCGACAGTGCCACATGACAGGGAGCGAAAGAAAGTATGAATGAGGAAACGGAAGTAAAGTGCAGCAGAACAAGAGGTAGCGAGATAGAGAGTGAAATTATCGTAATACAAGATTTAATTAAACAGTTATTGGAAATGAAAAATGAAATGAAGAAAATGTGGAGTGATGTTAGATGGCTAGTGGAAACTAATGAATGTGTGCAAGAGAACAGAATGAAAGAAAAAAGAGTAAAAGTAGTGACAAGTGATTCCTGGATAACAGTATATGGAGACTCCATAATTAGAGGGCTTTTCACTGAGAGAGTCCATAAGGTCTGCTATCTAGGTGGAAGAATGATTACAATAGTTAAGGTGTTGGACATGAGGAAGAAACGAGCAAGAGAGTTAGTTGTGATTGTAGGGACAAATGATCTAAGTGGACATAAGAAGGATATGAGGGAGGACGAATATCAAGAGACTATTGAGAAGAGTGAAAGATAACAGTGTAGTAGGAAAGGTTGTCATTGTGTTGGCCAGGTATGATGATGATGAGGTGTGACGGAGAGCCAAAATCATGAATGGTATGCCAGCAGAGCTGTGTGAGGAGAAGGGAGTGGAGTTTGTGGATGTATAGCATGTGTTTTACGGAAGAATTAAATTATACAGGTGTGATGGGTTGCATTTAAATAGCTTTGGAGTGAATGTACTGGAGGAAGTGTTGCTGGATGAAAATATAGTGTATGGAAGTACAGTGTGTGTGTGATGCATTCCAGAGATCAGAAGATAGAGATTAAGGAAAAAATCAGGAGAGTGGTACTGAAGAGACAGAAGTGCTTGGCAGTGGAAACAGTACTGGTGTGAGAGAGGAAGAGAGAATGGAAATACAAGACAAACAGGGAAACGGGGGGGAAGCTTGGGTGGACAGGGAAAGTGAATGTTGAAAGTGGCAGTGAATATGTGTATATGAGGATGGAGTATATTGTGATGTGGGTGGAGAAGTTGACACTGAGCACACATATAAGTGGTGAGAAAAGTGATTGTACAGGTGTAGTGGGGAAATCACAAGAAACACATACCTTGGATAGGACCGGCTATAGACCTAAAATGAACTGCTGTGTTTGTTTACAAATGCTATAAGTATCAGATATAAAGGAGATGAAATGGCTTCAGTGATTGAGTTTATTCACCCCAAAATCACTGGAATAGTGAAACATGGTTGAATGAAGAACATATTGTAACGGGAATAGAAATGGAAGGATACAGTATTTTACACGAGGATAGAAAGGTAAAGAAGGGGGGGGGGTGCTGCTGATGATAGCAGGGGAATTAAGTCCACATAAGGTAGACATGAAAGAGGGAAATAGTGGCAATGGTTATGAGGCAGTGTGGTGTAACATGAAGGTTGAGAGTAAGACATATTTAGTTGGATATTGCTATAGGCCTGGGAAAGTGGAAGGTGGTGATGAAGAAATGTATAAACAACTTGGATTGGTGAACAAAAGAAGGGTAATTATTATGGATGATTTTAATTATGGTGTTATAGATTGAAATGAAGAGATAGCATTTGGGAATAAGGAAAATGAATCTCAAGTTCTTGAGAGATAACTCTCTCAGTCAGCAGATAAAGAAGGGCACGTGAGGATCAATAGTTCTAGATCTCAACCTCATTTCATCAGAGGATGTAATTGTTAGAGGGGCTATCACACTTTCCTCCAGTTGGTGAAAGTGATCATGAAGTAACCACCTGTGTTGTGGCTAGTCATATACAGACTTTTGTGAGGAAAGGGAATATGCGGAATTATAAGCCTAGTGATTATAACAAGCTTAGGAGAGAGCTTGGAGCTATAACATGAAACGAGGATTTGAGCGGTAAGGAAATAAATGCTGCATGGGAACTGACAAAAAAATACACAAGAGCATCGATGTATGGATGTATTCCGAAGGTCAAAAGGATGAATAAGGTAGGTGAAAATGGATGAATATGGAGCTTAAGCATGAAATCTGGAAAAAGAAAGTACTTTGGAGGAAGTACAAGATGAATAATAATAATAATAATCAGTCGCACGAGGAATATAAAAAACAAGCAAGGAGAGTGACTCAGTTAGTAAGGAAAACAAAAGTAGTGTAATAGCATAAATTGGCAAATCAGGCAAAGAAAAACCCTAGACAGGCAACTGCTGCAGAAGACATTGTTAAGGTATGCAGTGATCAATTTATAAGGGTGTTTCATCCTGATCAGAGTGGAATCATGAGGAAATTAAGTGTAGAGGACATAGGAGGGGATGGCTGAATTGTGAGTGAGCACAAGGTATTTGAGGAAATAAATAACCTTGATGTCAATAAGGTAATAGGATTTGATGACATATCACCACACATCTTATGGGAATGTTCCAGGGAATTGGAAGTAGCATTGGCATGCCTGTTTCATAAGAGTCATAAAACAGCACAGGTTCCAAGGAGTGTAAATTTGTTCCACTGCATAAAAGTGGTGATAAGGCTGGCTTCAAATTAGATGCTGGTCTGTACATCTGGAGTAGTGGTGAAGGAGAGATTGGTGAGAAGTAGAATACAGAAACTGGTTATTAACAACAGTATTCTCTTTGGTTATCAGCATGGGTTTGTTAAGGGGAGATCATGTTTCACTAACTTACTTATGTACCATAAAAAAGTGACAAATACCTTGGATGGGGGAGTGACATTTACAGTGGTGTACTTAGATTTTGCAAAGGTTTTGATAGACTGTCACACAACAAGCTGTTAAATAAATTGAAACAGATGAGATTGGATAACAGACTTCTGCGTTGGATCAGGTGGAGTTTCTTATATTAATAATAATAATAATAATAATAATATGCCTTACACAGCTAGTAACCTTTCTCTTTCTATGAAAGAGAAAGGTCACTAGCTGTGTGCCTCGGGGGATCAGTTTTGGGGCCATTGTGGTTCAATTTGTATGTTAATGATATTGGGTTGGGTTTAACTAGTGATATGCAGCTGTTTGCAGATGATGCAAAACTGGAGAAAGCAATGCAGAGTCAAGCAAATGTTATGACCTTACAAGAAGACTTCAATAGATTGCATGAATGGGCAGGCAAATGGAACTGCCAGTTCAATGTTGCAAAGTGTAATGTTTTGAGATTTGATAAGCAACAATGGGATGCAAAGTATACACTTGGTGGGGAAACTTTAATGGAAGTAGAGGAGACGAGAGATCTAGGAGTGATGGTTGACAAGGAACAGAAATTCAGAAGACACACTGCACAATTTGTTAAGACGTTACATCGGATAATGGCAATGATGCAGAGGACCCTGACTTACTGAAATAGAGAGGTTATGATTCCACTGTATAAGGCTTTGATCAGGACTCATATAGCTTATTGTACACAGATTTGATTGCCGGGTTTCCATGGTGACAAGGATATGTTGAAAAGGATCAAGTGAAGATTCACAAAGGTAGTCAGTGGTCTTTGGAATGTGGAATACGAGGACAGATTGGGAGAATGTAAGATGCAGAGCCACGTGAATAGGATGAGGAGGAGGAGGAGGGGAGGATATGATTGAGATTGAGACATATAAGCTAGCCAGGGGGTGTTATCGGGTTGACATGGAAGAGATTTTTCATAGAATGGGAGAGCAGAATAGAACAAGAGGCCATCCATTGCTGGAAACTGTATAAGGAGGGTGTGAACAGAGGAGTGAGGAGTAGATTCTTTGCATGGAGAGTGGTTGTTGAGTCGAATGCATTGCCTGAGTGTGTTGTGAATGTAGACACATTGAATCAGTTTAAGGCACAGTTGGATGAGCATTGTGTGCAGTGGTGTTTACCTCCCACAATGAGTCTCTGACTCCATGGAGGTTTAATGTTAATAATAATAATAATATGCCTTACCCTCATCCACTTCTCTTCGTACTATATTGCAGAAGCCAGATCACTAAAACAAGAGCATGCTTTAGCAAATCCATGCTAGCTTGCCAACTTCCCAATTCTATATTATGAGTTCTTAAGAATTTCTCAAGAATCTTAACAACTACAGAAGAAATACAAACAGGCTTATAAGTTTCATACCTCCATTCTACCATCAACCTTATGCAATAGCACTCACTATCTTTACCCTCTTTCCACTCTTCAGGAACCTGTCCCATTGTACGAATTTCATTAAACATTCAAATCAATGGCACAGTCAGTTCTACTGTGCATTTCCTTAAAACCCGAGGTGAAATATCATCTGTTCCCTCCCCCCCATTGCTTTACCCCTGCTTTACTGACATTTAGCACACTCTGCATTTGGGAATATTTCCTCTTTATTCACTTCTAACACTTCACCACTCTTTATCCTTCTATCAATAAAGTCTGCTGTACTGGGATTGAACACTCTAATAAAGTAATCTTTAAATAGCTCAACTATGTTATTTGCATTGGTTATCTGAGTGACATCTCCATCCAGAAAGATAATCTGTTCACTATCATTTTCCTTCTCATCATATGGTGAAAAAACTCCTTAGGATTCTCATTGGATTCGAATTTTCTCTCATATTCTAATTTTTATCTCCTTACAATACTGGTCACTTTCGTAGCCTGAGCCTTATATTTCTCATGCAGTTGTCTCCACTTCTATCTTTATACATCTTCCATACTCCCTTTTTTATCTGCAATTCCTCTTTTTTTCTCTTGTCATCCATTTGACTCAAAATTGCTTTATCTTCTTTACTAGAGGTATACAGTCTGTGACTGCTGTCAGTATTTTTTTCTTAAGTATCTCCCATGCACTAATCACCCTTCTTCCAATCTTTTATTTATTGTACTGCTGCAAGCTAGTTTCTAAGTCTACGATATTTGCCAGTTTCCATAGGTATAGAAGTAGTAACACTTTTAAGCTTTATACTAATATCAATAGTATCCAGAATAAAGGAGATGAATTGGTGGTGCTGATAACATCAGCCTGGCCAAAGATTATTGAGATCACTAAGATGTGGTTGACTGAAGAGGATATAATAACAGGAATAGAAGTTGCAGGGTACAGCATTTTACCACAGGATAGGATGGGAAAATGGTGGTGACGTACTGCTTATGATAAGTGATGACTTATGTCCTCTAAGAGTGGAGGATTTGGAAGGCAGTGACACTAATGGTTTTGAAAGCATATGGTGTGAGGTAGAGGTGGACAATATAGAATATTTAGTAGGGAATATAAGCCAAGGAGCACAGAGGGTGAGGAGCAGGAGATGTTTAGGCAGTTGAGCTTGGCAAGTGCAAGAAGAATGGTTGTTATGGGAGATTTTAACTACAGAAGTATAAGTTGGGAAAAGGAAAATGCATGTAGTAATAAGGGAATAGAATTTCTAGAAATCTTGAAGGACAATTGTCTTAGGCAACATGTAATAGAAGGAACAAGAGATTCAAGAAAAATTCAGGGGATTCGCCGACAGTTCATCGGCATGAAACGCTTAGATCATAGTTCTCGATCTTAGAGTTTCGCTTACAGGCTGAAAAACAATAAGGGATTTTTATCCCCTTAATTTATCAACTTCACCAGAAAAATAGCCGTTTGGCTTTTCTTCTTAATTAAGAGATTCAAGAGTTTTGGATTTGGGCATGGCATCAGAAGAACTGATAATAACCGAGATGACCTTTCTCTCCCCCCAGTTGGAGAGAGTGACCATGTGGTTTTAACTTGGAAGAAGAATAAACATACAGGAGTATCAAACAAAAGGGAACGTATGGAGAATTATAGGGGGGGTGATTATAATAGTCTTAGATATCAAATTGGGGCAGTTCCATGGACAGCAGAATTGGAAGGCCAGTATATCATTAGTGCTTGGAAAATTGTGAAGGAATATTTGTTAGCAGCAACAGTAAGCTGTGTTCCATGAGCGAAGAACAGGACACAATTTGGTTTGGTATAAAGTGGATAACAAATAATTTCAAAAAGGAACTGCAGGGGTGAAAAAGAGGTTATGGAAGAGATTTAAGGAGAGGGGTGGAGAGCAGATACATGAAGAATATATAAGACTCAGGCAAGGAGAGTGACTAGTATGGTGAGGAAGACAAAACTGGAATATGCCAGCAAAGGTTGGTCGATTGGTAGAGCTTCTGCTACTAATGGCTCATGCAAAAAGTTAACCAAGTTTGAGCATGGTTAGTAGTTGGAAGGGGAACAATCGTTCGATGCTGTTGGCAGACTCTCCCTTGATGAGTCTTTGGACTCCCTGGAGGTGTCACATACTAATAAAAATATGAGAAGTGATCAGCACTAAGATTCAAAGAAAATCCTAAGGAATTTTTTAGCTATGTGACCAGCAGGAGGAGAAATGATTGTGGAAGAATGACATTGTGGGATAAAAATGGGAATAGAGTGACTGATGCAGAGAACAGTGGAGTTGTTCAGTGAACACTTTATTCGAGTATTTCATTCTAGAGAAGTAAGTTTTAATACTAGAAGGATAGGGCAGGTTCGAGGTTTAGAGATGCAAGAGGAAAGTGTTTTCCAAATACCAAGTACTCTGGATACCAGTAAAGCTGTGGGACTGGACGGAATTTCACCACAGGCTTTGAGCAAATGTGCTAAAGAACTGACAGCTCCGTTGACCTGGCTTTTCAATGAAAGTCTAGCTATGGGAAAGGAATGGAAGGCAGGTAAGATAGTATCATTGCATAAGGGCAGTAGCAGACTTGAAGTGTCTAATTATAGGCCAGTTTGCGTTTCATCAGTAGTTGTTAAGATCTCGCAGTAGTGATTAGTGAGGGACCATATACAGCATTGGGCAGATGAGGGTAATGTTATCTGTGAGAGTCAACATGGATTTGTTAAGGACGTTCTTGCTTTAGTAATATGATTGTATTTTATAATAAAGTAACAATAGCAGTTGATGAGGGAAAATCATATAAGATCAAAAAGAAAAAAGAAAAAAAAAACTTTTTTTTTTTTTTTTTTTTTTTTTTTTTTTTTTTTTTTTTTTTTTGGACAGGGTGACACATGATAAGCTGATATTTATGTTGCAGCACATGGGTTTAGATGTTTTGTTAGTCAACTGGATTCAGAATTGGCTGTCTGATAGATATCAGAGAGTTGTATATTGTGGATCAATATCAAGGATCCAGAAGGTTACAAGTGGGATCCACAGGGCTCAGTACTGAGACCTGTATTGTTTAACCTTTATATGAATGACATTGTCAATGGATTGCAGGGGGATATTCAGTTGTTTGTAGATGGTGTGAAGCTGGGACGGGTTATTAGTAGTAGTGCAGATGTAGCAGCCCTGCAAGAGGATTTGAATAAACTAGATAGATTTGCAAATGAATAGTAATTGTCAGTTCAATGCAGCAAAATGTAGGCTTGCTGTTTAATATACACCCTCTCTCCAAAAAGTAACCGAACTTTACAAAAATAGAAGAAACTAGTCGCGCCACCTATTGTATCTTTTTATTGTCGAACGCGGCAACCTTCATTAGTGTTGTGGTAACTGTTTATGACATTTGTTTCAATTAGAAGCCGAGTTATAGTGTCAAGAGTGACAGTGTGTTTTGACGAACGGTCGGAAAAAGAATTTCAAACAGAGAGTTGCGATTGACTTTTGTATTAAACTTGGTAAAAGGTTCAGCGAAATGCATCAAATGCTTCAAAAAGCATACCATGATGAATGCTTATCCCGTATTTAAGATTACGAGTGATTTAAGCGATTTCAAAGTGATCATGAGACGCTTGAGGACGACGAAAAGCCAGGCCGTCCAAAAACTGGACTGAGCGAAGTTAACATCCAAAAAGTGCATGATTTCATCAAAGAAAACCCGAAATCGTCTGTGAGATTGATTGAAGATGAATTGGGGATTTCAAAATCATCTGTGCACAACATTTTGACATAGAGTTTTGGCCTTTGTAAATTGAATTTGTGATTTGTTCCCCACAAGTTGACCGACGACAAGAAAATGTATTGAATCGAACATTGCAAGGACCTCATTAAAACCGTGTAAAACATCCTTGAAACGATCATTTCTGGTGATGAAACATGGTGTTTTGAGTATGAGCCCGAAACAAAGTGCCAGAGTGCTGAGTAGAGGCCACTAGAAGAGGGACATCCGAAAAAAAATTGGCTTGGAGAAGTCAAAAGTAAAGACAATGCTGGTTTGTTTCTACGATTTCAAGGGCATTATCCACAATGAATTCATTCCGCTTGGCCAAACGATCAATGAATCGAAGTTTTGAAGCGATTGATAGCAAGAATTCATCGCGTATGGCATGAATATTGTGATGCAGGCAGCTGGTCACTTTTGCACGATAATGCACCATCTCATCGTTCGAACATTGTGAGACAGTTTTTGTGTTGGATCATTCTCACCGTATTCACCTGATTTAGCATCTTGTGACTTCTTTCTCTTCCCCCGACTTCATTTGCCAATGAAAGTAAAGTGATAAGGTGCACCATTGAAAACGTTCGAGCAACAGTAACCACGACCCTCAACAGTATCCCAAAAACTGATATAAAAATCTCATTTAACGAATTAATTGACCAGGCCAAACACTGTATCCAAGCTGAGGGAGAATATATTGATTGAAATAAATGATTTGAATAATTATGATTGGCCTGTGTTTTATTTTCTATCAAAAGTTCGGTTTCTTTTTGGAGAGAGGGTGTACATCGATGAGAAACTGTATACTCGATTGGAGGAGCTGTATTTGAGGAAGTAGGGGAGACAAGAGATCTGAGGCTGATGATTGATATAAAACTGAAATTCAGGGAGTATGTTGCAAAGGTGGTGAAGGTGACCCAGAGAATTGCTGCAATACTGAGAAGGACGCTGACCTGCAGAGATAAAAGTGTTATCATTCCATTGTATAAGACCATGATCCGACCACACGTAGACTATTGTTCTGAAATTTGGTCTCCAGGATTTGAAGGGAATAAATTAACCTTGGAAAAGGTTTAGAGGCAGATAAAAAAGATGTTTTCAGGACTGTACAATGTTAGTTATTAGGATCAGCTTAGGGAATGTGGACCGCATAGTTTGGTAGATAGAAGAACGAAAGGTGATATGATCAAAACTTTTAAACTGTCAAGAGGTAGTTACAGGGTTGACATTTTGTGAGTTCTTTCGCTGGGAATAAACATTATTTACAATGTGGGATTTAATATCCCCTTAATTTAAATAATGTTTATATCACCGAAATGAAGCTTATTAGCTCTTTATATTTAAGTAACTTAATGGTTGCACCTGTTTGGAAACTCATATAGCAGAGTATATAAGTTCTTTTCGCTATACACTTTGGTATTAATTTGGTCTAGCTACTCACTGATGAAGCCTCAAAAAAGGCTGAAACCAGTCTGGGTAGTGTAATGTAATAACAGCATACATTTCCTAGGAAATGTGTTTTTTACATTATGGAAAATACCTAAGAATAGCAATCAGAACTTTACCGTCTTTGCTGCGAGTTGTCCGGTATTGTACTACGTACTAGGGTCACTTGCATTAGCTCATGCTAGTGATCACCGATACTTTATAGTTTACTATATTCGACATGAAATGCTCTGATTCCAATCTTTGAGTTTCTTATTCGGCTTTAAAACAATGTGGGATTTAATATCCCCTTAATTTAAATACAGTGTAGTTATTGTTTCAAAATAAAATACTTATTTTTAAATATTAAATTCATAAAAAAAAACTAGAGGCCGCTGAAAAATTTGCGAGGCCTCCCGCTTCCATTTGAAATACATTGTTCTTTCCTTAGAATATAAAACTAACAGGAACTCCTGTATTCCATAAAATTCATGTATGTAATTGCTTTGCTGGACATATATAGACGTCCAGCAAACCTGGATAATATTCTGTCCACCTGTTGAAAGAACATGGATAAGAAGTGCAGTTTGACTTCCATGTC